>NC_072770.1:36404163-36616663 GCF_022539595.1 Amphiprion ocellaris
TCGTTTGACCCATTTAGTGTAACATTATGCTTACCAAGCTGGTGTGATTTCAGCCTTCTTTGCCCTCCTCTGCTATTTCCTTCTAAGCAAACTACCCAGATGAGAAATCCAAGGTACTGATGAACAGACAGGCTGTTAAAAAAAAAACAAGTTCATATTAAGCCTTCAGAACATTAGTCCTCCTCTACCTCGCTGCTATTCTCCCAGCGGAGGTGCCAAAGCCTTGGTTTGCAATGCAGCAGCTGCAGCAGCAGGCTGCCTCTGATCTGTGTGACCCCCAGAGAGGGGTCCAGGGTCCTGGCTGCCTGTGGAGAATACAGATCAACCTCCTACATGTCCTGAACCCTGCCCTCTCTACTCATTACTGCTCCGTTTCACTTACCATGGGGTGATGGTTGCAGGTGATGCTGAATAAAGCTTCAGTTTGACATATTTGCTGGGAATGCGGATGGTGGCTGATGCACAGTGGAGAAAATATAGCAGGTTTTATGCTGTGCAATTTTGCAAAACTGTGTCTTTGTGTTATTTTGTGTAATCAACTCATTTTGCTGCTCAAGGGTGGAGATTTCCTCAGTTCCAAGAGTTTCTAAGCAGCTGTCCAGTTTGTCAGCTGCTGTAATAGCCCACAGGATAATTCCATAGTCAATCAAATTGACAGTTTATGTCCATCATTTAGGAGAAAGGGTGTATCAACTTGATAAGAAATGGCCGGCAGCAACCTGCTGAAATCCAATACCTCAACAAAGTTAACTATTAATGAATAACGGTAAACAAAAAAATGAAAGCTGTTTATTTGCTCTTCGGATCAGAGTTCACTGTTTTCTTTCTTCTTTGTTGCTGGGATTGTGAAATGTTCCTGCAGATATGAATCCATCAGTTACACCCTGAAACAGGTAGAACAAAGTCATTGCTTTGGGAGTAGCAAGTTAAATCTTAAGTTTTGACTTTGAAGTCCAGAGTTGAGTCCTAAACTTTGAAGATTTTATGTGTATGTTCTCCCTACCAAACATAACGTCATTCTAGCATTTCGACAGTGATGCATTAGTAAGGACATTTGTGATTAAATAGTATAATAATGCTTGATCGATAATTCCTTCACCCTCTGCAAGCTGTGAACAACAGCAGACCCTGGTTCAAAAGACTGTCTTTTTAATTTGTTATTTAGCAACTAAATAATGTGCCATGACTGACCTTATTACCAGAATTAAAAGACGTCCTTTCATCTATCAAAGGCTCATTTTTTTGGTTTGAAAGGTGCCAATTAAAAGTTTTCAGTGGTCTTTAAACAACAACAGCTTTGGCCCAGTGTGAATTAATGTCAGTGAGTGTGCAATTTATTCTGAGTTGCCACTGCAGGACAAAAAACAAATCTCAAACCACCAATGCTGGGTAATCCGTTCTCTGCTGTTCTACACAGTCATAGTTTTGCCAGAATAAGACCACCGTCTTCTGTCTGGTCTCACTTAGGGTCCATTTGATGACGTAGTTTTATCTGGATCAAAGTGATCCACATGTGGAAATCCCATGTTTCCCTGATCCACTGTCTTGATTTTCCGTCAGTGCAGTTTTTTCATTGCAACACTGGTATGGATCATCCAGAACAATATACGAACTTTTAAAGATTACCAAATCCGATGCTCTAAATGGGACTACATTTCACAATGTAGACCATTAACTATATAAAAATGGTCTAATCACCAGTATAGCACTGGATTTATGTATGATTGTGTTCGTTTGCATTTATTTTATTTTGTTTATTATTTTGGTGTTTATTTATGTTGTGTCTTGAATCTTATTTCGTAGATTATTTGAATTATTCAAAAGCTTATTGTTTAGTATTTCCTTATTGCCATGCTTGGTGTCCCAGATGTTGGTTCTGACTTCTTGTTGTTTCTAGTATGACCCTTTCAAATGAGGCACTGAGAGTGAGAGCACCGTCAGCGCTGTTGTGCGGAGCTGAAAATAAAACCGACGGAAAACTGTCCTGCCATCCTGGTAATGTACTACTACTCTGTAATGTAGTACAAGACAGCAAAATATAAGAACATTATAAAAAATTGTAACCCACCTGATCCACAGCCCTGGAAAGGTGAGCAACAGCTTTAAGGGTTATACCAGCATGGGCTCACCTGAGGTGTTTTTATTTGTAGATATAGAAAATAGCACAATTACCCCATGCAAGCATCCTTTTCAATTGCGCTATTTCACTGAAATGCTTAATAGGTTAGCTTATGTCCATCTTGTTCATTGATGAAGTATCATCAATGTAACAGTTAAACATATCAAGGGCAAAATATATAGAAAGCTTTATATATACACTCCATGATACATATTGTTTAATGTGATCAAGATAAAGGTTGTAAAACATTTTGTTCCTGAAATCCTCCTTGAATCCACTCTTCCACTACAATAAGAATAATTGAGTTGTTTTTTTAATCAAACGTATCCCACTAAAAAATGTTGAACAGCACATACTGAAGGTTTGATACAGATCAAAACCAAGACTGGATCAGATGGTCTAATTTGATCCCAGAATCCTTTTTTTGTTTGTTTTGTCTTGATCCTATTTAAGGCAAAATCTGATCAGATTACTTCTGACCAACTGGGCCCAAAACACAATCCTTGACACCAAAGACATTTAGTTTGAATGGTATCGACCCATTCAGTGACAGCGTCTTTGCAGCTCTGTTCTAACTTAAAAACAAAAAACAACGCTAAAGTGCGGCGGCATTACTACTTCAGAGGTGGATTTACTCCGCATTTGCATTGTCCAGCTGTGCAAGCTCAAACAAAGCCCACTTCATCATAATGGAGCTCTGTCAGAGTGGATTGAAGGCCCTTGTAATGAATAATTATAGCACGGGGAAGGAACATGGCAGAATACAAAACAAAGAGGGAGTGTGGGAGGGGGCAACTGTCGAGAAAACAGGTGTATGCCATGAATTATACATCTGGAGAAATGCCACCATACTTCAGATAAATGCATTTCAGATTGTCTTGTGCCTACTTGTGTTTGCAGTCAGAAACTGTCTTATGTTTACTAGATGAACCCAAGACATATAAAAAGGTAAACAAGGCAAAAAGATGTAGCGCCGTGGTTGAGGAACATGGCACATTCTGATGTTTTAGTTAGTGATGCAATCCACCTTTAGGGTATTTTGTTAATTATGCTATATAGAGATTAATTAGAGAGGACACACACCACGTGCACATGTTGCCGAGCCTGTGCAAAGACGCTGTCTGTTAATTACACATGAACCACGAGCGCACCTACACAGCTCTCTCTGGTGTCCTTGCTTGAAGCCATGCACCCTGTGCTGCATGTCGCAGAGGTGGGAGCAACAAGCCGTGAACTGAGGACTTCCGGCTCGCAGTTCTACTGGCCTCTGACATCCGTCTCTGGCCCTTCTAATAAACCGGCTACTCCTGGACCAGCGGTCACCAGAGCCAACTTAGAGAAAATAATGACCAAATAGCACCTGTGTGTCCTGTTAGTATGACTAAAAACCAACCAAATTAAAGTTATATTTCTTAAAAGACTGAACCAGACCTTTCCTAAATGAACATCAGTCAGATGTTGTGCCAACACAATTACCATATGATTGTAAAGCGAAAATAATCAACAATGACATGATCTCATTCTTAATACACACACAGCCAGCATGTCTGATGAGATTTTGGAAGACTTGACCATTTATCTGAAAGTAAAACAGTATTCTTCATAGTTTCTGTTACGGCAGGTTCAAAAGGCTCAGGAACAGGAAATGAAACAACACCAGCATAAACGTTTTAAAAATGTTTTTATTCACAACAAGAAACTCAATACAGGAACCGGAACTAGTATCTTAGACAAAGAAGAACTAAACTACTACGAGAACTAAAAAACAAACCCATCTAAAGGTACAGAGGAATAACTACATGAACATGGAAACTGAAACTAAGGTTAACCCACGTATGGTAACACCAAGGTAAGGAAACAACTGAAAATACAAAACTAACCCAGCCTAGACTACCAGTAATTATGAGCTGAAACCCCAGACTAAAGCTATCCTATGCAAAGCATAAAATACATTAAGTTAAAACAGAACATTTATTATTTAATTCAATGTATTAACAACACAAATAGTCTGGTGATACTAGGACTTGGAGACTTAGCTGATGAGCTGAGAACAGTCCTTTTGGTTTGGCTTCATCCAGAACTCTCCCTCCCGGTGTTCGCCATGTGCTTGCTAAGTTGGTGTCAGTAGAACCTGGTCGTGGCAGATATTTCCAGAGAAAGTCCTCTTTCCAGGTGTAAGCTGATGTTCCCAGGTTAAGCTGGCGACAGGTGGAGATCCTCCGGAGAAGAAGGCAGAATCCGTGGCTGGGCTGAAAACCAGCAGAGGAAGGAACCCAGATAACTCAGCAGGCAGGAATCAGCTTTCTAAACACAGAAAACAGAATTACTGGAAACTCTAGGCTGGTGGCAAAGACAGTTCTACTCCCAGCACTAACTGAAGATTAAACAACGGTCCAGCTTTGAATGACGGCTGCCATCTGCTTTTATAGAGACGCTCAGAGACCAGTCACTCAGCTCCACCTGCAGCTCGTCTGCTGATTACGATGCACCACACCTGCTGCTAGCTTCACCATGAACACACCTAGGAGAGAGAGAACAGGAAGCACTACCACAGTCCACAGCCTTAAGCTGTGGCTGTGACAGTTTCCCCCTTACATACGGATTTGTTTGACCCTGAAACACATCTACAGATACTTTTTTTTTTTTTTTTTTTTTTAAATTGTCCCTTATTAATCCCACGAGGTGAAATTCTGATTTTCGCATATCCTCCCAATTGGGGGAAGTGAGAGCGACGGGTCAGCCGCGGTACAGCGCCCCCTGGAGCAGGAAGGGTTAAAGGCCTTGCTCAAGGGCCCAACAGTGGCCACATCGGGGCTTGAACCTCTGACCTTCTGATCAGTAGTCCAGACACTTAACCCTTAATCTTTTTATTTTTTGCCAGTGTCTTAACTGTGTTTTACCTGTGTCATTTTGTAACTGTGTTTTGTATTTGCTGCTGCCTTTCTCGACCAGGACTCCCTTGAAAAAGAGGTTCTTAATCTCAGTGGTATTTCTTCTGGTTAAATAAAGGTTAATAAAATAAATAAATATGATTACTAACATAACAGCTGCACATTAGCACTCTTAAACTTTATCTATTTAAACATGATATTCAAGAATTGCATTCAGGTACCTGCAATACCTACAAAATCAGCAGTGTTTAATGAGCTTGGCAGCAAATCGGGACCAAATATAAAAATATATTTCTGTATCACCAATTAGGTGCACATAGGTTCCCGTGGCAACGCAACACACACAGTTTGCTCACTGTAGCTCCACAGGTTCGTTCGGCAGCATCACCAGCATGGGTCAACAGGTTTGCAGAAGTATACAATGCAGTCACTCGACTGAGAACCTATATCGCTCATAGGGAATGTGAGCAAGCGAAGGGGTGATGATTCTTGACGCTAACTGAAATCTGAAACTCTAAACATCACATCTTCCAGAGCATAAGGTACCATGGAGATTGAGCCAGGTTAAAATAAAGCCACCGTCATGACATTGAAAACACTGACTCTGGGCTCAACATGCCTCGTTATCCCATTAATCTTGCTTCGTGGTACACACCTCAGATCTCCTAAGCCCATTTTCTGTCAGTGTAGTGACAGATAACGGGCGGCTTTCGAGCTTTTCCTGTCTTCTAACGAAGGGAAATAATCTAACTGAACATTTGTTGCAACAATTTGAGGAAAGCGGACAGACTGAGCAGAAGCAGGATGATAACAGTTGTTGGGTAATATAAGCAGAAAGGCAAAAAAGATTCTAATCCCAGTTTAGGAAAGCAAGTACTGACAAAGTGAGCTTGAAAAAATACTTTTAACTACGACAGGAAAAAAGTTAACAGTGCTAGAAACACATCTAGAAGTTAATACGTTTGGCATCAGAAGGCCAACTTACATCCGATGACTGAAGCTGCACCGTTTATGATATATTGTGATAATTAGCAATTCATTTCAAGATGACAGTAACACAAAGAGAGATCGATAAAATGTGACAAGCAGATGTGTCTGCTGCATAAGACAAACCCAGAAGACAGCTGTGTGGGGAGCACAGTGACTCATGTTTCTTGTTTCTGATCTCAGGGCTGCTTACACAGAAAAAAACCATGTGGTGTAATGTCAACAGTGTCAGTAATTACTAGCCTTGCAGTCATTTTTATGCTGCGATTTGAATATGATCATACATTGGCAATCCAGACGGGTTTCTGGGATGGAGGTCTTTAATCCATATTATTGTTGAATTGTGCTAGAACTTTAAATGGTGCATGCAGGTGTGCGAACGTTTATGTGTGCACATATGCAAATAAGGCACCTACAGATGACCTCACGCCGTCTGAGGCCATCTCCTGCCTCACCTCCACCATCCTCTGCCCGTCCTTGACAGATCACATGGATACTGGCTGCCTGCTTAAGAAATAACACCTCCCCTCCAGTTGATAGAGGAGCTCTGAGGAGCGGCTTCCCTTTCTCGCTCTCTCTCTGGGATGTTTACATCCAATCCTCCAGGTCGCCGTCTCAGCAGCGATCATGTATTCAGTGGGGATTTGGGAGGGGTGGTGGCGGTGGAGGGAGACGGGATGTAAGTGCTCCTACGGGAAATAAGGGTCACCCCTTTAATCTCGGATGTGGGAGATATTTCCAGCTTGTGTAAGAGATGTGTGTTATTCCGCCAGCTTGTATGGGCCGCCTGCCTGCCATTAACTCTACACATTATGCATGTCTCGTTGGTAATCTTACTGTTGGTATTTGTTCTCCTGTTCATGGAAGAATAAACGAGGTCACGGCCTGTGCTGTAAAAAAAAAAACAAAAAAAAAAACGTTGTTTTTATGGTAAATTTCCGGCAGCTGTGGTTGCCAGAATGCTACCATAAAATTACAGTTAAGCTTTTTCGACATTTACGGTAAAGAAATGTATTGATATTGTTGATTTTAGGGTTAAAAATACAGATACAAATTCACAAAACACTTAGTCACAGGTGTCTGGAACTGAATGAAATAGTATTTTACTTTATGATCAAAACGACAAACGAAAAGACAAAAAACAACAAAATATTACAAAAACAAGACACAAAGCAACAAAAAAAGAGACAACCAACGCAAAGGAGACAAAAAAGACTAAACGACAAAATGAGACAAAAAACAATGAATAAAGTGAAACAAAATGAGAACAATAAGACAAAAAACACAAGCGAGACAAAAAGGAAACGCAAAAGGACAAAAACAAGAAACAATACGACAAAAACATGAGACAAACGACAAAAATCAGACATAAAAACAACAAAAACAAGACAAAATATTACAGAAACGAGGCACAAAATGACAAAAGAACAATGAGCAATCTAGTATTTCACTTTATGATCAAAACAACTTGTCATGGTCTAGAAATTATCTTAAATGTACAGTTTCGGGACCAAATATACTTCCTCTAACGTGAGCTACAGATTTGTCTTCTAATATTCACAATGTTCACATTGCTTTTGTTGAGTCTGTTGTTAAAAGAGGTTGTGTTTTCATAGTCGTCTGTCTGTCTGTCTGTCTGTCAGCAACACTGTGCTGAAGCTGCCAGACTGAATTTCATGGAGCTTGGTCAAGAGGTGGAGCACAGGCAAAAGTAGCACCCGTTAAAGTTTTGTGTGGATTCGGATCATTTTCTTTAAAATTTCAAGATAGGGCATTGGTCTTGGCAGAAGTCTGCCCTCTCTGACTGCCCTTCTGTTTGTTAGCTGTAGAATGACATGAATACTTTATAATCCAGTCTTCCCTGTCTGCAAAACTGCATTCTAAAGTTCAGCTGAGCCAAGTATGAGTTTCAGCAGCCTAAATCAAAGAAAAGAAAGGAGCTGTACTCTGTGGGCATCTATTAAATGCAGCATTTTGTTTTTTTCTCTCTCTCTCTTTCTCTTGCTGAGCTGCATTTCTTGGACAGATTGCTAGCAATAGACCCACAGGTAACTAACAGGACAAATATAGATGCTTGATTTGGATTACTAAGAGTACTGGAGCCTCATATTAGCTTTGTCTTTAACTTTAAAATGCACAGAAGGACTGCAGTGCCAAAACTGAAAGAACAGATAATTATAGCAACTCTCAATATTCCAGCCCAGTACTGTGTAAATCATAATAATACCTGCTGATTCCTCACCTCGCATTTTATAGTACCTCCAATACCAACTTACCAGCGCTGCAAAGAGGTTTATAGCACATTTCAGCTCATTATTGAGCTGTCTGACCGGCAAGTTTACAGTTTACAGTCACTCTCACCCGTGTCATAGTTTCATTGTTCTCTGCAGAAATCTCTAACACCCATCTGTATACTACCTGCTCAGCACTAAGCAGCAAGCAGACACAGTAAGCAACTAGCTGATGGACACAGTTTAACATTTAGCAGCTGAAGAGCAAAATATGCTCTCACACAAGTGAGAAAATATAGGACTTAAAAATCACACTTTAAAAGCAATGTGAGGAGGCGTTTATTGGCACGCAGATGATAGAATGAAGAGTAGGAGGTATGATTCTGTTACTTTCCAATATTTCTGTTGAATATCCTCATTCTTTGTAAACATCATCTATATATAGATTCCTTTTAAAATTAGTGTTCTACCTGAATGTTTGCACCTAATAATGTAAGCGTGCACTTCTAAATCAATTAATATCTGATGAGATTTTATGTACGTTGTTGCAATTAACATTCATCATGTAACGTGTTTTGAATTGTACATCAGGTGTGGACCCCAGGAAGACTGGTTAATTGCTGTGGCATTCAGCTAATGGAGGTCTTTTGAATAAACAATTAAGCAAATTACATCAGACGCCAAATGAATGATGGCTTTTCAGCAGCTGCTGGATTCACACTATCTGCATGTTCTCCACAGCAGCAAGTAGAAGATATGTCCATGTCATGTTCATAAGCTGTTCATGCTGCTCCAAGTAGAGAAAAATCAGTTATGGCATCAATTATTCCTGTAGCTGCCATTAAATAGAGCAAGAATTAAAAATAAATAAATAGATAAAGTATGATCATTTGTCTGTTGCTGCTATTCTTGTCTGGTTGTAAAGTGTATGTAAATGTAGACGAAAAAGCGCTGTTAGTTTGTCTTTGATTGATTCAGGCTCCATATCAGCAAAATGCATTTGTGTTTTATTTAACCCTTAGATCCATAAGTGGGTCAAAAAAGACCCGGTGAGGTTGTTTTTTTGCAATATCTTTGCAATATTTCATTTTCCAGCTATTCCTCAAAAACCATGTTTTTGATATCATTCCATTGACATTTTTCAGTTACCTTTTATACTTTTAAAGAAATTGTAATATTTTTATTACTACTCCAAGCTCTTTATCACTGCTAATATCATACAAGAGGTGATGTACGAACTTGGAGGGACGGAGAGCAGCAGCAGCTGCAGGAAAAGAGTGGAAAAATGTCAACAAAATGGATGTTAATATTCTTCATTCAAAGTGAAAAATAAACATATTTCAAATGTGAAATCATTCTTATGTGGACCAAAATATAATACAAACAATAATACAAATGATTGTTCTTAACCAAAAGGACAAAAATGGCATAAAAACACACTGTTACTGTTGACTGTTATACGGGTCATTTTTGACCCACTTATGGAAGAGTGTAGGGTCCAATCACTGGTGCATCTAAGGATTAAATCCCTTCAGCAAGAAGTCTTAATGACAGGAGGTAAGGATATTTCATAATGTTTTGTACTTTTGGTTGGTGACATGATCAGTATCTGTTGGTAAGTCTATTCCTGTTAGCTTTAGGCAAAGCAAGGCAAGTTTATTTGTATAACACCCTTCACTGTCCAAAACAATTCAAAATGCTTTCCATAAAACATTAAGAGCATTACGGTGAGGTGTATATAGTTAAACGATACCGTGCAGATTTCATGCATGAGAAAATAAATATTTTTAACCTGGATTTAAAAGTATCTACATTTGGTGAAAGTTTAATCTCCACTGGCAGTTTGTTCCACTAAATGCTGCTTCTCCATGTTCAGTCCGGACTCTGACCTGGACTAGCTGACCTCAGTCCTTGGATCTAAGAGTCCTGCTGGGTTTATATTCTCTAAACAGATGACAGATGTATTCTGGGCCTAAACCCTTCTGGGATTTGTAAATGATCAAAGTGCTACTTACCCACCGACCGAGTTCCAAAGGTGATTCCTGAAAAAAAAAACACTTGAATATTGCTTAAAACTGATATTTCTATCAATTTCCCTCCAAATGGCAAAAAAGTAAACAAGTTAAATATAGAAAATGATTCATTCTATTGCAATATACACTGATATATGTCAGGCAAAGTGGAGAAGTAACAATAAAAACACTTGCATTAGTTCTTCAGTATCAGTTCCACTAATACTAAGTAAAGATATGTTGACAAGCAGTCGAAATAGGAATAATATAGCTTATATAGCACTGTGTTTTCGTGCTTATGAGACCTCTTGTAAACTGCAATTCCACCAACAGGAAGTCTCACTTGCTGAAGTTTGCATGGTTATTTCTGACTTCTCTCTCTCAGCTGCTTTGGCAGCTTTAGTGTGAAATCCTCTGGGAGTTGTTTCTACAAGAGCCACCAGCTTTTTAGGGTCGAAGCTCTTAATTATGCCGGGTGTAAATGAGAGGACTGAAGAGAGAGCTGGCATGGCTAGCCAGGGGCCCCATGTGAGGGTGACAAAGCTTATAGCGGCACAGTGGCTCTCAGCCTTAGGCTCTGCACAGATGAAAGGAGGACAGAGAAAAAGACAGAACATAAGGCATGTATGCTAATGTGTCAACTCAGTAAGCTGGCAAGCGGATGAATAAAGCTGCTTCGTCTCTCGCAGTGCGAAGCAAAGCTGATACGGTGAGACACATATTTTACTAATTACATAATATATGAATGCTTTTAGGTTCATGTGTCGTCTCTGACATGGAAATCTGTTGTTCTGGAGGTCCACGGTTTATTATTTGAGGTGTTGGTGTTCATCCTGCATTATGTGCCTTTTAGGAGTCATCCAGCTTTACTGTGTATCCACCTTTCTCTATCTACCTATCTCACTGTGCAAGGTGCAGAACCACAGTGAAAGCAATGTGGCTTCAGTGAACGATTAGAAGGAAGGCAAGAGAAAATTACACAGAGCCATAATAAAAGGGTATCATTACCCAACACACATTTACCGTTGTTGCATGTTTTCATCCAAATCTCATCCATTGAATCACAACATAATTATGTGCTGGGGACAATGAACTGTACACTACTTTACAGCTGTTTTGAACATAATCAATGTTTTTATGTGTGTCCATATTATTAGGTGTAGCCAAACAACTTTCTCAAAAACATCAGATGAAATCATTCCACAATTAGGAAGAATGTTGGTAAAAGACGAGTTTCACATTCTGGGAAATATTACCTGGGACTTAAAAAGTTCTCAGCCCCAGCAGAAAATTACAGGAGACAGCTTGTTTTTGTGTTATATTTCAAGATAGTCGCCTTTAACTGACCATACAAGTGAGATATCAGTTTGAGAAACAAATAGAGCTCAGACAGTGCAAGCTGGGTGAGGAAGGTTCATGGAGGAACAGTTCAAAGCCACATTTAGCTGCTTCTGCCACCTGTACTGTGTGGACAGACACATTGTCCTGGAGCTTAAAGCTTTCCTCTTCTTTTTTCAGTTGCTTCAGACATTTGAGTTGTTGTGGAAGGTGTTAAAAGGCTTAACAGTATTCAGTTATGGTTCAAAATGGAATTATGCACCATGTTTCCAGGTTAGGGACCCTTGCACGTGTGTTCATTTTCTTGCTAAGAGTTAGAAAAGAGAAAAGTCCAACACCACAATCACATTTTCTGGCTAAATGTCCACCTACCAGAACCTGTAATGCTTCACCATGTTGTATCTGTTTCTCCTCTGGTTGCTTGCCAATAGCATGGAACAGAAACAAAACCATTTATGGACAACGTTTTCATTTTTAGTCATGTTTCCGATCACTTCATGAATGTCACTCCAATATTCACAGTTACTGGTCTCTACCATTCTCATGTGTGTTCACCTGCTACCAGTAAAGTTTGGGTAAAAATTCTGTGTAGTTTAACTGCTGCCTGCAACACCTTTCCTGTGGTCACACTGGTTGCAAAATCTGCCAGTTTTTGTTGGTTCTTCTGGTTCAAGTTGCTTTTATGTACAGGTGAAGAAGAAATAAACTCCTCATTTGACTTTTATTTTCAGAATATGTCTGACTGTGTGAACTCCATCACCTGTAGCATCAGTGATTAATACAACAAATGGACTGGTTGGATGATAGCTTGTGCAGTTTTTGCTGCATGGGTCTGAATGTCTCATTTCTCCAGTTTGCTTTGGAGGTGTAGAAGGCTAAACAGTGATCTAGATCAACAAACACAAAGTCTGGTGGTTACCAGTTCTTTCAGATAAGCGCGAGACTCAAAGGCTCTGCTTTCACAGGGCTGAAGGATGTGTTGGGTACGAATCACTCAGTGACTGGGGGACAAAAAATGGAGGAAAAGATGGTGGGGAGACAGAAAGACAGAGAGAGAGAGAGCGAGATGGAGTGAGCGACAGACGTAGAGATGTAAGAGAGAAACTGAAAAGTTGAGAGAAAATGTGATTTGGTCTGGGTGTTTTGGGCTGCATGCTCCATTTGCCCTCCCTGACAGAGAAGGAGAGTGACGGGCATTGGCAGGAATTGAATCAGTAGATTAAACACCCCCTCCTCCTCCTCCTCCTCTCTTTTCTCATCTCCTCTCCTCTCCTCTCCTCTCTCCCCTCACCTCCCCTCTTTTCTCCCATCCACCTATTCTCCCGTTCCATTGACGGGGGAAATGTGGTGGAGATTGCAGGCAGAGATGTTCTTGCCAAGTGTAGCTAAGGAGCCTTTGTCACAGGTAAGATTGATTGGGTGATTAAATATCCAGCAGTAGAGTATTAGTAGCCACTCTTGACCATTAGTGCCAGGCGGCAGCAGAGATGCATTAAGAAACTGTCTGTGGCAAAGACAGAACCTCTACTCCAAGTTATCAAATCCTCTCTGCCGTCGGGATGGAATTCGCTTCTATGTAGCAGCAAAATCGAGGAGCCAAGATAATAAAACTAAAATCATTACACCGATGCTGTATGTGAAAAAGAAAAAAAACTGATAAGCTTCAGTAGCTACAGCAAATATACTGTGCAATGAATATAGATGTATTGATATTGGCTGCACATCAATATATGTGTAATGAATGTACATATATTGATGTACAGCCAATATGATGTGCAGCTGATCTGGCTTTCAATTTCATGTATGTGAAGAGCGAAGGTCTCCATGTAGACTCGTCCACGTGCTGAATCAAGTCATCCTTTTGTTTGGTGAGATGTTGCTGCACAGGAGAAACAAATTCTGCTGCTGAGAAGTTAAACTTTCACATCAACATCAGCAACACTAGTTAAACTGCTCTAGAATTACCGTTCATCAGCTGATATTAAAGAGTTTTTTCAATATTAATTACATAACATTGAAATTCGTTGGTTTAAATCTGTGATTTTTTTAAAAGCATTTTCCAAGTATCTAAAGGGTTATCCCCAGAGTCCTTATTTTCATCAGCCAAATGTTAAACCACTACATTTTTAATCAATTCTTTTCTCCTCTCATAAGAAATTAAATTTGGGAAGATATTTTTTCTTGAAAAATGAAAATTATTTATCAACAAATTATCAAAGCTTTGCATTACATAGCAACTTTTAAATGCTAATGAAAGTGTCATAATTAGGAGCGATCAAATGATGTTTGGGGTAGAATCCTGATCTGAATAACAATTATTGGTTGTATATCGGGTTGAATAGTTCATCACAATAAAATGTTTTATTTCTGTGGATAATTGTTGATTTAAAAAAGTAGTAAGACCAAGAACAGTAAAGCTTATTTTGAGATTCACCAACTTACTTTGATTTTACTCAATTTAATTAGTTTAACAAGAACACAACAATGAAAAACACACAGATAATTTTAATTTTTCAATGAAGATAACATTAACTTCATCAGAAATACAGTCTAGACATTGTTAATGTGGTAAATGACTATTCTAGCTGGAAACAGCTGATTTTTAATGGAATATCTCCATAGGGGTACAGAGGAACATTTCCAGCAACCATCACTCCTGTGTTCTAATGCTACATTGTGTTAGCTAATGGTGTTGAAAGGCTCATTGATGATTAGAAAACCCTTGTGCAGTTATGTTAGCACATGGATAAAAGTGAGAGTTTTCATGGAAAACTTGAAATTACCTGGGTGACCCCAAACTTTTGAATGGTAGTATAAATCTAAATTCATTTAAATTCAATTTAATTTTATTTATATAGCACCAGTTACAGGTCAAATTATCTCAAGACGCTTTACAGAACCCATATGCCTGAACTGTGGCAAGGAAAGACTCCCTTTTAATGGGAAGAAACCTTGAGCAGAACCCGGCTCTTTATAAGGGAGGACCCATCTGCCCGCTGGCCGGCAGGTTGAATAAGGACATAGCAATATTAGCAGTGTGATACACACTAAATTAAGAAAGCAAGTGAAACCTGGAGGCAAACAGAGTCCAACCAGGATGGAGCTTCGACCCATGGAAGCCCTGGTAGCCACAGACTAGCAACCCTCGGCAGGCCTGCACGGAAGCCACAGGCAGAGTGATGGAGGGCTGATAGGCTGTTCATGTGCCAGGTCAGGACTACACTTGGGAT
Source organism: Amphiprion ocellaris (assembly GCF_022539595.1). Taxonomy (NCBI): domain Eukaryota; kingdom Metazoa; phylum Chordata; class Actinopteri; family Pomacentridae; genus Amphiprion; species Amphiprion ocellaris. The sequence goes on from NC_072770.1 coordinate 36,418,972, forward strand.
TTGTTCATGCAACTGAGCTCTGCGTTTTCATTGTGCTTTAGACTTAGACAGACTTTATTAATCCATCCATCCATCCATCCATCCATCCATTATCTATACACCACTTAATCCTCACTAGGGTCATGGGGGGGGCTGGAGTCTATCCCAGCTGACTCAGGTGAAGGCAGGGGACACCCTAGACAGGTCACCAGTCTGTCACAGGGCTACATACAAAGACAAACAATCACTCTCACATTCACACCTACGGGCAATTTAGAATAATCAATTAACCTCAGCATATTTTTGGACTGTGGGAGGAAGCCGGAGTACCCGGAGAGAACCCACGCATGCACAGGGAGAACATGCAAACTCCATGCAGAAAGATCCCGGGAAAGCGCACCAGGGATCTTCTAGCTGCAAGGTGAAAGTGCTAACCACTACACTACTGTGCAGCCCCCTTTATTAATCCAAAGAGGAAAATTCTTTTGTTACAGCAGCTGGGTGTTCAACAACATGGGGGTAAAGGTGGTTTGTGCCCGATGCCTTTAACCCTCCTGTTGTCTTCATCTATGGGCACCCAAAAAAATATTGTTTCTTTGTCTGAAAAAAGTCCAAAAATTCAACAAAAAAATCCCCCAAATTTCTGAAAATTTGAAAAACCTTCAGAAAGAAAATTCCAATAATTCCTTAAAAGTTTCCCTTGAAAGTTTTATTTTAAAAAAATCCCCAAATTTGGCAAGAAAATTCATGTAAATATTTTCAAAAAATGATTAAAAATCTTCCAAAAAAATCCTAAAAATATCTAAAGTGATTCCATACCTGTCAGTAAAACTTCTAATATTTTCTTTAAGAACATTCACAAATCATCTACCAAAATCCAGTGAATTGGATTTTGGTAAATGATTTGTAGTTTTGTAGATGATTTATTGATTTTTTTTGTGTGAATGTTCTTAAGAAACATTTTTAACATTTCTTTTTTTCCACCAAAAAATGTTCAAAGATTTCCCAAAAATGTTGAAAATGTGGACATCAGAAGTTTCACTGTGAAAATATTTTTTTCCCACATTTTCAAACTTTAAACCGGGTAAATTTTGACCTGCAGGATGACACGAGGGTTAAGTGAAACTATGGAACACTTTTTTCATTGTTCTTAAAGAAGTGTGTCAGCGGTACGTATCGCTCTTCTTTTCTTGCCTAGATCTAGTTGTGCAAAGGATTGCCTGGATGCAAAGCCTGTTACTTCAGTTCAGAGCAAAAACCCCAGCTTACAAATATGTGCATCTGTTTACTCTTTGATTTTGTCCAGAAAATTGTGACCACAAGTGGTGATTTGAGTCGATACAGCTTTGACTCTTCTTTCAGATTTTTAATTTTGTCAGTCTGCTTGAGTGTCACAGAAAATGTTTACACATTGTTTTATATGCCAGTATGCTTACAGCTCAGGTTTAACTTCTGAATAATGTTGAATTACTCTTGTATATTGACTGCAATTAGTTGCTAATATACACTTTTATAATCAAAGGAAAAAAGATTGGTTGTAATGGTGCAAACGGCTGAGAGGTGACACATATGTGTGAATGAGCTTCTGTGTTCTGTATGCAGCTGGACTTGCTGTCACTCTTGGTGCAATCCAGCCAAAATCATTTTACAGACTGTTCTTTGGGATATAAATATTCCAAATGTTCTGCATAATTGCATTTTGCTGCACATCTCTGTTGTAACTCTGGAGTAAGCTGAAGCGATGGTGAATAAAATCCAGCAGCACTCACCAGCCAGTGTTTTCTCCCATGTTGCCCTTTGATGTCACTGCTTTGATCTGTATCTGTGAGGTGGAGCTAGAGACTCCAGATACACAACTATTGATGGAGATCAATGGAGCCATGTTGGCAGGGTCCAGTCAGAGAGTAGCCATGTTCGTTTTTTTGAACTTTCATTTCACGAGTCTTATTTCAGAAACAGTTTGCAGCATAATTTCCTGGAGTTGAGAATGGAAGGGATGTCATTTAGGCCAGCAGAAAGCTTAAAATGAATTTTGAATTTATATGTCAGAAACTCTTGTTAACCATCACATGCAGATGGATACTAATTTAATGTAAGTAGTTTAATTGAGTTTTTAGTTGTTTTTTTTTCTAGTAAGGCCTGCACAGTGGCTCGGTGGTTAGCACTGTCACCACTGTCATTTGTGTCCTGGCCTGGGTCTGGGATCTTTCTGCATGGAGTTTGCATGTTCTCCCTGTGCATGTGTGGGTTTTCTCCAGGTTCTCCAGCTTCCTCCCACAGTCCAAAAATATGCTGAAGTTAATTGATAATTCAACATTTCCTCTAGGTGTGAATGTGAGTGTGATTGTTTGTCTCTATATCCTCCTGACCACCAGGTAAAAAATATTGTTCAATCACATTTTTTAAATTATTGCCCAATCTTTGTAAGCTAATTAGAATACTGAAAACATTTTTTGAAAGGACATTTTTTCTTGTCATTTTAAAAAAACAGAACAAAATGGAGGAAATAACTACAAATGTCCACCACAAACACTTAAATATTATGCTAAAATACAGTTAAAGTAATTCAGACAATGTTTTAATGTGTTGTTAAGAAACTATAAAAATATGCCAACAGCATTTTTAGCCAAAAATATACTCAATAGGAAGTATTATGCACTTATTTTTACTCTTCCTGTAAAATGCACTTGCACTGATGGACACCATTTTCCTCAATGAAAAGAGAAAGGCACCAAAGCTCCACCCCTTCACATATGGTATCATTGAAAAGCCCTGAATGTCGTCTGTAGATGGCAAAAGGAGTTAATTCAGTAGTATGCAGTGGGTGGGAGATTTTAAGGTTTACAAATGTTCTCCACAGAGGACAAATTTGAACTACTGGTAGTCAGGAGGACATGTAGTCCTGTGATAGACTGGTGACGTGTCCATAGTGTCCCCCTGATAGGCTCCAGCCAATCACCACCCTAATGACGATTAACTGGTGTATAGTGGATGGATGGATGGATGGATGGATGGATGGATGAATGGATGGATGGATGGATTTTTTTCTCCTAAGATCAGAGTTCTCCTACATTTTATCAGATTCAGATTCTCTTCTGTGACAGCAGTTGACACAATGTGTATCGGCACAATCTGAACTGAGGTTGGCATCTTCTGAAGCAGCACTTTTTTAAAGATGCAAAAGCCCTTTTTCTGCTTCCAGCCAAGAAGTCCTGCAGTTAACAAAAGTGGACTTAAGCTGCAGTGAGGTAATATGTCATTTGCCAGGTAGATAAACCTCTTCACCATGCACTGTCTCCAAGTAATCGCAGACCCTGGATCCTCTATACTGACCTTTTGCTTTCAGGTGGTTACGCTGACCTGGAAATTCCACAGTGCTGATTGGTTTAGGAGCTGGAGATGCAATCTGGTGATGAATACTGAAAAGGTCAAGGCAGCCTTTCTGAAGCAAAGCCGTTCCGTTGGGTTACATGCTGTCTAAAATGCATCTGATAATGCCTCTTTCTCTGCCTGTGTGTGTCTCTCATTCTTTATCCTTCTATCCATTTGTTGAACATTGTGTTTTAGCCACAGCTTGTGCGTCTCTTTCCTCCTGTGGCTGCTCTTTAGCCTCTGAAATGATATTTGGGAAACACAGAATAAACTATTCCCTCTGAGTGTTTGGCATCTTTATTAATTGAGAGCAGAAAGTAATCAGATATTATATGAAGCCTTGTCATCTTTATATACAAACACATATCTAACTGGCATTGATGCAGAGTTGGGATTTTGATCTAAACTGAGCAACTATTAATACTGAGCTTTTATGAATGTTGAATATATGGTTGTACAATTCTGTTTTATTTATTATTTGCTGAATGCTCAGGGAGAATACTAACTTTATTTTACTTAGCAAGAAATCAAATGAAAAAGTTCAGCCAAGGCTGATCCAGGATATGTTAAAATAAATCTTTGCTAACTGCCATCAGCTTGCTAAGGAAAGGTCTATAAATGTCCTATATTAATTATTTGGATAAATATCACTGGCATTTTTTCTTTTTTTACCCGTTCTGTGATGTTACATTTCCGTTAACGATGCCAAATGTACAGCCTGCCATTCACACATTTTTACCTCTAAAAATGTCTTTTTGATAGTTGTTGAAACACATTAGTTTTACTTTCAGAGTTCTATGTTTCACACAATTTTATTAAAGCATACAAAACAAGGCTAACAGAGTGGACACACTTCTATGAGCAGAAACATACCATGGAAGGTCAAACATCTCGTGGGAGTTTTTGTTGAAAAAGACAGGAAATTTAGCGACAAAAAACGAGCAATGACTCCTTAGCCGACATATAAACCAGTCAAACAGTAATAGACCATCTTCTGCTTTAGTGCCGTTCTAGCAGAGCTAATCAAGCAGGTTTTTGCTGAGAAGATAAGTGGTTCAGTTTACCCAGCTTCAGTTGGGAGCATTGTGGGGTGACTGTGTTCCCCGCTGAGCTGAATATTTGTTCAGATGCTGCACTTGAGGCACATGCAGAGGTATTTGTGGCCACCCAGGATAATTACAGTTTGATGTGTTACCTGCTCCTGCTACAAACAGAGCACACAGCTTTGTTAGTGTTGGCTGGCTCTCCTGTAATGTCAAATCAGAGCCCAGAATATTTCCAATCAGGGTTGGTGGCATTTTTTTTTGAGTCCTTTATCCCAGAGAGGCAGTATATGTTGTGCGTCACAGTTCATGTCATCACTAGAATGTACAAAAATGATGCGTTGAGATTTTTAAATACCTTCATCCTGTCATATCACTCAAGCTATAAGTTTATATTGTGATAATATGTGTGTCTGCATATTTGTTTTGGAATTTTTCTCTCTCAATAAACCAGTCTATGCATATTTAATTGTATATATAGTCTTAGTCTCATGAAATCTCAAGCCAAAACCTCAATAAACTCTTCAGAGAATGCAGGAAAAGGAATGAAATAAGAATCTTGATGGTGTTCTTTCCACCCTCCTGACACTACCTCTGTTTTCTTAACATTTCCATGAAGGCAGAATAGATATTGGCTCCCATTTGCACCATGTAATGTTGATACAGTCTATCTCACTCAAGCCCTAAATGTCACTCCAGGAAAGTCGAGGCCTTTTTGGTAATGGCATGTGGTTGCAAATGTCAGGGAAAGTGCGTTGCTGATGACTGACTGTTGTCTGGCAACCTATGCGGCTCTGATGCAGACACACAGAATGTCTTTGATATGGGGGGAGAATAGTGGTTCCCTCATGTGAACTGAATGCTTATCATGATCAATCCCCGACACAATCTGATACGTGCTTTTCATCGTGTACGTATGCAGGTGGTTCATATGTGCGCTGCTTCTCTCTGAAACAGGATAATGATACACTGACGGATAGATGCTTATACTTTCAGAAATATCCTGACATGAAATTAAATGAATGTGCTGCCCCTGCATTTATCAGATTGCTGCAGATGTTTATACATGTCACACTGACAGGCAACATTTAATGATTTCATCTGGTCCGGGAAAAACGATGCACCAGCCAAATGTGTTTATTTAGTCTACGGTGCCTGTTGCATGTGATTTTATAGCTTTAGTCGTATTTATTTAGCCGCAGAAAACAGCCTAAATATTTCTGTTTACCACAAATATTCAACAAATAATGAGCAAACATGGCAGTGAGTCTGGTAAAAGCATCCTTATGATCCATATCTGAATTACTGCAAGATCAAAGGCATGGTCACACAAAAAAGTGATACAGCAAAACTAATGCACACGTTTTTGGAAATCATGAGTGAACTAGCATTAGTCTGTCACAATAGCCCCTGGAGATGTTCTTCAAACTCCTTCTTGCCATTTTGCCCACCTTTGTACACCAGTTGTTCAATAAAAAGTTAATGAAGAGTAAAAATGAGGCTCAGTCAGGAAACTCTTCACCTCGTTAGCTTAGCTTCATCACTAACAGAACACTAAGTTAACACAGGTGATTTAAAAGGCATTTGTGCTGGAATAACAGGACAGCACTCTCCACCTCCACTCATAAAACACCAAATGAGGGAATATCTTTTGGAAAAATGTTGTTCCATCCCATTTGTACATTTTTTACTAAAACATTTTATGTTGATTTTTTTCTTTAATTTGTCACTCACCTGTACAGGGGGTCCTCAACTTACACTGAGTTCTGTTCCTACGGATTGACATAAGCTGACCTTCATCATAAGTTGGAACTCCGGCGAAAATGCAAAACAAAGCCATTACGTGCATCACGATATCGATCAGTTCTTCAGAAAAGTCATGAATACTAATGACTTTCATGCATGTATGAATCATTTTACAAGAAGAACAGAATATATTGCACTGTTTTTACAACTTGAGTGTTTTATTATTCTAAGCACTGCCATCAGAAGAGTCTGACTTACGCTTGGGAGCCATAATGAAGGGCAAAAGTTAGCAAATGTAGCACAATCCAAGGTGGCATACAACCGGCGAATGTAAACAAAGCCATCTTATAACACCATGTGACGACGTATTCGTTCGCTTCACTCATCAACTAGTTCCACGTAACCAGTTCCGACGCAACGAAATGCTGTACGTCACAAACCGAGGACCTGCCCGTAACCAGTTCCAACATAACGATGAAGCGCCATAGGTTAAGGACGTCATAAACCAAGGACCTCCTGTATTTCCCTTGGTCTAAGAAGTATTTGCACATTAGTCATCTGATGTGAAGTGCTTTATAGTCTGACAGAGGAGTGAAGATAAAAATAAATGGTGCAACATATTAGCTTTCTTTGCTTTGAACATTTTGGCTCTTCATTCTCTGATGTCTGCACTATCAGAATGACCTGCCATGAGTCAGTGGTGTAAGTTCCCCCTGTAAAATTACCTGCTAAGATCAGCAGACAGCCCAACAAGTGTTGTCACATTTTCATTCAAATGCAGCTAAAGTTTAATTGGAGCATGGAGGTATGTGATATCACCTTGTTCCATCTTGATCCTGCTAACTTCAAAGTAGCAAGAAGGGATGGGAAATCTTTCATGTGGAATTACTAAAACTGAGTTTGACAGAGAAGTGTGTGAAAATGTCGGACCTCATAGTTCATGATAAAGATCAGATTGAAAATATAAATTTTAAGGGATTTATTGCCTTCTAGTCGTCACATGAAGGATGCATGATTAAAAAGCAAATTGTGTTACACAGTCATGAAGCAGTTTGCTTAGTTGTTAATAACGTGAGTGCAGCTAAATCTGTAGGAACCTCTAAGACTATTTCTGCACCATCTTATTGTTACTGTAAGTTCTTAAGTCCCACCACCTTGACTCTGGACAAGATAGGCTGCTTTAATGCCACGCAATCCTCTGTCACATGCATTGAGCCCCATCTGCCTTGTTTTTTGTACACGTCTGGCTTCATCTTCTTTTCCTGCCGCTGAGTGAAATTCCACAGTAGTCGAGATTATTATTCATATAGGAGGAATGGTTTTTCTCTCGCGTTCCCCCTCAACGTCCCCCTCTCTCCTCAGTACTCCACTTGCCTTCCAAAGGCCTGAATGATTCTGACTTCAGAAGGATATCTCCCCCTCACATCCGTGGCTCGCACCCTGCCAATGCAGAGTTAGCCTTTCCTTTCATGCTGTGCCCCTGGGATTATCATATCAATCTGCGTGACCTGATTACCAGGCTGCGGTTGGCTGCCGGAGCGCTGGATCAAGCGATCCCTCCATTGCTGCCGTCTAATTAACACAAGCGTGTCATTGCTGCACTCTGCCGCTAAATTCTCCTCAAAACATAGTTTGCCAGCTATTCTCGCCTCGTCCGGGGGGTTCTAATAGGTCAGTGCTCAAAGGAGCCAACATACAGTGGTGTGGATGACTTTTTCTCTCAATTTGCTCTGTGTGCCGCTGTGTAATAGACTTGAAATGAGTGGGTGATTTATAGAAAATGACAGCAAACAATTTAATGAATTGCAGAGCTGAAATGAGAGGGTTTGCTGCTTGTCTCTGTTTTACAACAATTGAGCATCTATGGGTTTCAAACTTATGATTAGACAAAATGACATTTGAAAACTGAACTTGGACTCTTTGATGTGCATTTGTTAGTATATTAGGGTATTTTTATTCACAAAGTCGTGCTTAAGGACAATAACTGTTAGCTGTTTGTTAGTAGATTTTAGTTTATTTATTGAAAAAAGTACCTTATTTTTGTCATTTATGTCATTTTAATTCCACTTCCATTGGTTTCTGATCAGGGATTCAACAAAACATTAGAATTATCGATGGTAGTAAATGGATTGAAACATCTGTAAATGTCTTTTGGACCACCATCCCAAACACTAAATGAATTTTTCTGTTAATTTTAGTAATCGATTAACCAATTAGTCATCTAAGTCTCTTAGAACAAGGAACTTTTTGATGCTTCCATGTGTACTGGAACATTCTGGGATTTTTTTAAAAGCCTTTTCTAGTGCAAGCTATTAATCAAAGGATTAACTGACAATGTAGATAATTGTTAGTTATACTCTTACTCTGTAGCTCAGTGGCCAGAAGGGAGAACCTGCTGTAGTATCCAAGCTGAAAATGTATGCAGTCATGCCACTTCAGATCCGAGCGTCTGCAGAAACGCCATATGTTGTGCTAGTTAGCATGATCACAGGCGCATCGATGTGCGTTTTGATTATGAGAAGTAGCAACTGCCACAACATCATGTGATCAGGTGTCACAACCAGATGGATATTAGAGGGAAATGTTCCAGTGGCCTGTCATTAACAGATGTGTAATTAATTCCCCATGATGGGCCGGTGTGACATTAATGCGGGCTGACTGTGCAGTGGGCTGCTCTGTGGGACTTAAATGACGACAGCCAGCCAGACGCGTCCTTGTCATCCTTGTGTCTGTGTGGCCTCATTACTCTGTCCAGTGACACTTCTCCTCCTCCTCCTCCTTTGCTGCTCTGCTTTTCCTCTTCCTGGCGCCCTGCACCCTGCATTCGTCGCTCTGCGCCACCCGTATGGGTGTTTACTCGCGGAGTTCGTGTGTTAGAACCGGATTTAGTCTGAAGCGTCTGAGGACAGATGGTTCGGCCCTTCTTATTGGTATTGCAATACGTAAAAGGTGAAGCGTTGCCCAGAGAAGAAAAGTGCGAAACGAAAGACAATCAGACATCACCTCATTAGGTTGCGTAGGTTATGCATTGTGCTAAGGACAAAGTCATTTGAGATGTCTACCCACGCCCAATAAATATTTGAATTATTCATAGCAAACAGAGAAATTCATAATGTCCCCGATTAGCATTTTAGCATAATTGATTCTCAAGAAAAGATGGAATAATAAATCACTGCCGGCCTCCTTTTACATGAAAGATCCCCCTACATTATCTGCCCAACCCCTCTCTCTTCTCTGCAATGCTTTTTTATCTGCCATTTGTATGCTTTTCATTACCTATCTGCTCCCTAGTGACATACCAGTAATAGCCTTGGAGGCATGCTGGTAAACAGTTTTGACAAATTAAAATCGCCCAGCTCAAGTGAAGAGACTAAAGCTGTAAACTAGGGGAAGGAGGAGGGCACTAGCTCTGTTTTCCAGTGACAAGGCCAGCTCAAGTACACACTGACTGTGTTCACAGCTTTACTCAGTGAGCTGTGGCTACACTCTCATTCAATTCTAGCGTAAGCCGAAGACAATTACCCACTCGATTGTTTCATCTGTGAGGATGTGAAGATAACACACCAGTGTTTTAAAATATGAAACAGTTTTAATGAATCTCGTCCTTTCCAATGTGCCGAGGTTTGTTCAGGAGTTGCTGCACCATGATTAGCTCCTCAAGCTCCCGGGCTTTTCATAATAGCTAAAAAATGTGTGTGATGGTGACAAGCATGCTACACGAATGCAAGAATAATCCATTAATGATGAAAAACATGGCTAATCTGGCACACATAAACACGTTTCTTTGTGACAAGTGTATTAAACATACAGCAGGCTTATTAATCCTGAGACCACCAACAGTTATTTTCTACTTATTTATCTATTTTGAAACACTCTTCTCTGATTTATGTTACTGTGTATATTTGTAAAAGTACAAAATAATAAAAGCTACACATAAACATTAAATCCTCTCACATGGAAGTGCAATCTAAGCAGAAATACAAGCTTTTGATCAGCAACAACAAAACACAAACACTCATTAAGCATGGAGGACATGAACAATTTTTTCAAAATAATCTATGAAAACATGTTTGGCTTTAAAAATGTCCTCAGTGCCTCAAATGCTGCAATGCAGGCATTTATTGTGCAAGATTATCACTCCAAAAATGTTCTTAACTTCCTGCTCAACAAAATCACTTCCCATCCAAGACACTATCCATCTTCATTTCCTATCATGGCTCACTGACAGGGGTTTCCATCATGTGTCATTATTGGTGCATGAGGCAACTCAGCGGAACAATCCGCCACTCTGGGAAACGCATCAATCACTGACTCCTTGTCCCACCCTGACAGCTCAGCTCGGAGACAACACGGACGGTGTCCCACCATAAGGACGCACTTGAACCCGAGCTGGAGCGGTCCAGCCTGGCTCAGGCTGTATACAGTAGGCAATTAAGATTAGGGACGGAATATGTGACAGCAGTAATACGTGCCTGTCAGGCTTTACTTTGTCTGACAATGCCGACAGATGAAGTAGGTATAACTGTCAGAGCAAAGCTGGAGCTGAGACAGGTGTTAGGAACCCGTAGCAGGAGAGGAAAACATTGGAGTAATAGATGAATAAGTCTGTTTAAAAGACAAAAGCTGCCATGTTCACATTATATGCGAAAGATTCTCAGACATGTGCATCAACAACATACAAACATTACCATCAACAGACAACTTGATGATGGCTGTCAACTTGCTGAATCAGTTGCTTGAGGGGTAACAATATGTACCCAACATTGTCAGTGTAGTGTTATATGTTAGAAAGCAATTTCTATTTTATTGGTGAAATTTTAGTATCAGATGTCTCAAATTAAATCTGACTGCCTAAAAAGCCAGATACCACAAAGATGTTCATTTTTATTCTTGAAAATAAGTTAATTTCTGTAAAACTCTGTGCAGCTCCAATGAGCAAAAAGACTAAATCACAAATATATGGACTTCCTCTAAACCAGACTGTTTTTGTTCATTTCTATTTTTGAAAATTATTTTCATATTTGCATTTATTTGATGGTTTAGTAAACACTGACGTGGCTGCCATACATAACACAGGGATATTTTTGCACCAAGTACAGAAGCTCGACTGAGCACAATAAATTGTTTTTTTTTTTATTATAAGGTCTTGGGTTTCTGTATTATTATTACTGGTGCCTCATTTTTTTCCCCTGAAATGATTAGATAAGTTACATTTTTTGCAGAAATGCTACTTGGTAAACATTGTTGCAATGAAGCAGCAAAATGGAAAAGTCCCTGCAATAATGCAGTTTATACAGCATAAGAAAATATTGTGACTCTCTAAACAACTGCCCTATTGCTGGATTCATTCTTAGCATGACCGCTTTGTTCCAGCAAGTTCACTGTGGAAACTGTGGATCTGTGTGCAGTAGCCCAGTCTGCCGTGAAGTAAAAGCATTTAGGTTAATAAAGCTACATACAATCCCAGTGACACACCAGAAGATGCAATCAGTTATTAAAGCTACCTCGCCTGGTTCATCTGAATAATCTGCACGAAGCCCCTCCCTTCATTTGGACACAGTATAGATCACAGTATGTGATGCCACAGGTGTTTAAATGAGACCAAGAAAAGAAGCCAACGTTCCATATTTGTTTGTTGAGTGCATGACAGACTCTTAACCCTCCTGTTGTCTTCACTTATGGGCACCAAAAAAAACATTCTTTGTTTGAAAAAAATCCAAAAATTCAGCAAAAAAATTCCCAAATTTCAGGAAATTTGCAAAACCTTTAGGAAGAAGATTCCAATAATTCCTTAAAATTTTCCCTTAAAAGTTTTATTTAAAAAAAAAAAAAAATCCCCCAATTTGGCAAAAAAAATTCCTATAAATATTTTCCAAAATGAGTGAAAATCTTCCAAAAAAAATCCAAAAAATATCTAAAGTGATTCCATATATATCACTAAAACTTCTAATATTTTCTTTAAGAACATTCACAAAAAAAATCAACCAAAATCCAGCGAAATTCGGATCTCAAAATTAATATCCAGATACCACCGTCGGGACCAAATATTCGGATATTCGGGTCCAGTTCTATTTGACATTCAAACTAATTTCATGAACATTGTGTATTTCAATAAATGAACACACGTATGGGGAGGTGGAGAGACATGCTGATAAAAATAGAGAATGAAAAATTGAGTGTTGCTTGGGTCATCTTTTAGATCTAAGATGTTGTGACTTGGTTTGACTTCAATTAAATCCTGGGGGAGGCTTCCCAGTCAATCTGTGATCTTTATCAAGGCACTGCCTCTCAGATCTCTATCTCTCTCTGCCACCCATGGGAAATGGAGATGACTTTCATGGCAGTGGTTTGGACTCTATGCTATTTCTGGCCGCCTCCTCTCCCTCCTCTGCCTAACAATGCTGTGACTCTATTGACAACCCCAACCTTGAGCTGGTCCCACGTCTGACATGCTTTTTCAGTCCCCTCCCCCTACTTGTCCCTTTATTGGTTTATGCTTTCAAACTGAGCAAGTATAGAGGTTGAATTTGTATTTTTATGCAGGAAATGACTCACCAATTGCTCAGGTCACTTGGGAAATTTAGCAGCGCTGCATTTGATAATTTATGATGGAAAAGAAAATACTGCAGCCCTAGAAATATCTCCATGTTCTGCACTGAGAAGGTTAACTATCTGAAAACAAGCCGTGCTTCGGCATGCAGAAGAATGAATGCACATAGATACATGTACGTCATTTGCACACATGGATGGAGGAGTAGTGGAGCAGGAGCAGCTGCTGCAGAGCAGTTTCTTGCTTTTCACGCAGCCGCGATCGACGCAATCCCCAACAACTCCCTTAATCTCTGGCTCTCCTCCCTCTCCGGAAACTGTCCTCTGATGGTTAATTACATGCTTTGATCTGGGTTTGTTCCATCTGCATGATATTTCACGTACTGTAATTGTGCTGAATATTCACACGGCCTGTCATCTGCTGCCGAGTCCTCGCGCTGCCAGCCTGCACTGCATGTGCTCCTTTAGGTATACAGGCTGTCTGCGTTTAAGGCTCAGGAAGTGTTTTGAGTTTTAAATTGCATCAGGAGATATTAAATGCTATGAAATGCAGCACATTCACCAGACAATATTTAGATAGCAGAGCTGGAAGCAGGATGAGACACAGTCCTCTGTGGATCGCAGAATATTAAATTGACTATTTCAAAATCAATTCCTTAAACTTCTCCCTCAACACTCAGACAACATGTATTTATTGGATACATGAGGGGAATGTGACATTTCCAATACCTTCAGCATATAAAGCACATAAAGGCTGTATGCTCTCTATCTGCTTTGCTGTCATATACAGTTTTTTGTTTTTTTATGCATCTTTAGCAAGTCTACAGCACTTTCAGCATTCCTGTTCTTTAGTAAGTCTGCATTCTTTCTTTGCACTAAAACAAAACTGAGGCCTAATTCGGTGCTGTGATTTAACCACATGACACCATAATGCCAATACAATCCTCCCAGTCTTTATCCAGTACTTTTATTTACTCAAATAAAGACCGGTAGTCCGTTAAAAGACAGTTGTTCGATAATGGTAGAATACGTGGTCAACATGAGCAAAAAATAGCCACTCCTGATGTGGCTCTTATAACTTGCATATTGTACATTTCTACCACTTTATTTTAATAAAATAATTAAATATAATCAAGCTATTTAAACACTTTGTTGTTGTGGATTACTCATCCAAAGTATTCTTGTCCTATTACAGTCACTTTGCATGTATGCGTGTTAATTATGTCTCAGCCGACTGTCATCCTTTAATCCTGTCCGGCTGTTGTTGCAGGGGATCCCTGCAAATGTTTCACAATTAAAGTCCTGTTGAGAAATGAAAGGTTTCTGTACTCAGAAACACCACGCTGCACTGAACACTACACAGACCTATTAAGTCATAACAAAACTTGTAATGAAATTATGTTCAACCAACAAACTACACTGAGTTAGAGTAATTAGATTACTACTTATTTTATGATTGGAAGCATGAAGACGAGTTTTAAGGTTGATTAGTCAAAACTAAGTTTTTCCAACTAGTATTTCCTCATTATTTAAAGGAAATTTTAAGTTTGAATACCATAATATGAACACAAGATAAGAAAAATAAATAAATGAATTAAGCTGCACCAGAGTTCAGTAGTGCCTGGGTCTCGAAATCCTGTCCTAAAAGTGAAGAGAAATGTATTTATCAAGCCACTTTATTTCAATGACATCAACAACAATTTAGTGCTAAAATAGTTCATGCAGAAATGTGAGTTTTAATTACACACAAAACTAAGTTAATGCCTGTAATACAAGCCTGTGTCAAATAACAGGACTGCTACCTTCTGCAGTTTAGGCGAATAAAGATCCATTTGGGATCACTTAGAAATGCTCTTATTTTTGAAAGAAAAGCTGTTTTTATCATTGAAGATGACATTCAATGAATGATAAATCCAGTGTAGACATTGTTAATGTGGTAAATGACTATTGTAGCTGGAAACGGCTGATTTTTAATGGAATATCTCCATAGAGGTACAGAGGAACATTTCCAGCAACCATCACTCCTGTGTTCTAATGCTACATTGTGTTAGCTAATAGTGTTGAAAGACTCATTGATGATTAGAAAACCCTTGTGCAGTTATGTTAGCACATGGATAAAAGTGAGAGTTTTCATGGAAAACATGAAATTGTCTGGGTGACTCCAAATATTTGAATGGTAGTGTGTGTAATTAGGAAGAACGTGATGAAGATGTTCCTCCAGAATTTTCATTTACTTTGATTTTGCGTTTATTTAGTGGTAGATTCTGTGATAACGTTACCTTACTGTAACTCTGAGAAGCTGCTTTTCAAAAAAACGGTGTGACATTACAGCCTCAGAACAGACAATAACTTACTCAGATATGTGACAGCAAAAATGTATGAATTCATTTGGTATGAAATAGATGAAAACAAATACTTTTTCACTTTTTCTGTTTGCCATCAGACAAAAAAAACTAAAAAAATCCAGTGTGGTACCATGAAACTGTCCAACCTGTGTGAGAAAATGTTCTCCAACCTTATTTTGGTGCGAAGTCGCCAAAAATGTGTCTTTTTTAATTAAATTTGACTGACAGGCTGTAATAACTGCTCAAAGGCATGACCAAGATGGCTGCTGAGGGACGAGAGTTTCCTGTAAGGATTTTGATTTTGTACCAGCTTAATAATTTAATTTAAACTACACATTGTTTTGCTCTGTATCTTTGCAGCAGGTATAGTTGAGTATACAGGCAGAGGTGATGAAAAGCTCATTGATATTGCTGTGTGTGTTTGGTAGGATTTCTCATACAGATGGAGACAGACTCACAATTAGCAGCTCATACAGTTACTAAATGTCCAGAACATGTGCTGAAAACTTAAAAGATAATGAGGTAAATATTAGTCTCTTGGGCCACAAGACTTGGACGGTTTACATTCAGAAAGCTAAATAGCCTAAAGGCTAAAATGTTAATTGCAGAGTAATTTATTCCCCTTAAATGTCAATCCTAACATGACTTAGTAGCCTACTCTGTGTGCTGAAGATGTTGAGGAATCAAACCTAAAGCCAATTTACACATTCTACCACTTTCTGTTTGGGGAACAAAAAAACACAAGCTATTCTGTATCCCTAACCATGCACCATTTATTAATTATTCTTCCTGAAATCGTGCCAGGAGCTCCAAAATCCCAAATCATTCACATGTTGTTACGTAGGGGACAGCAGCTCCTCTCTATCAACGCTCCATTCGTAGGTGGCACATGATGGATTTGGGAGTGGTGCTCTTTCCATCTCCTGACTGCAGAGATTGCTTGGGGATGCTGGCGGGTCCCTGACAAGCAGGGCCTCCTCCATGCCTCACCTTGATCAACATTCAGCGTTGCCCCCTGTATCCATCATGGGCTGTGACAACACGCCCCATTTTGGGCTTTTTATATCATAGTGGATGATGTGGCTGCTGCTGCTGCTGCTGCTGCTGCTGCTGCTGCTGCTGCTGCTGCTGCTGGTGATGATGACGGTGATTAAGATGTAGTGCTGGTTTCAAAAATGGATACAGAACCTTTTATTGAAATTCAATGTATACAGTATTTTTGATTAATAAATAAATAGATGCACACATCATTTAGATCCTTGTCAGGGTTGTAGCCGGCTGAATAATGCATTATACAAGACCAGGCAATGTCCTGAAGCAAGCACAACGGCATGCTAGACCTTTTAAATTTACGGTGCCGAGGAATAATCATTATAAGAAATGGTTGAGCAGGAAATCTCATGTCCTTCATGTGTCCTGCTGGGAACCGTATTGTACATTTTACAGACATAAAATGGATTTAGACATAAAACTGCAATATAGCACATAAAGTAAAAACTCATGATCTGAGAAAGAATGCTCACACACAAATATTTCAGAGCACACAATCTTTAAATGTCTGTAACTGATCTGGTTCTTAACATGAAATAAGTAATAATAAATAATGAAGTGGTTCTTTCATCATCATTGCTACTAAGTGGTCTAAAATGAATTCAAGACAGATGACCCAAAAAGCTTAGGATATTTCCCTGATAATCACTTGTTTCATCTGACATAATTATTGATTCCAATCTGCTCAACTGCATGAACTTGTCTTGTGTAAATGTTTTAGTAGAGATTAACTGTCACAGTTTACCTCATTAAGCCTGACTTGTCAGATCGCTTTGCCATCAGTGGGACGTGTTGTGAATGAAGCAGTGAGACAATTAAATATAAATCAACATCATGCAAATGCAATTCGTAATTATGATTGCATGTCAAAAAAAAAAGAAAAGAAAAACAACAACAATTTGCATGTTATTTGATGGTATCCCCAGTAGACTGGACCACTGCTGTGATGGGATGAATGGTACTGCAGAGGTAAACAAAGATCTGACAGCTGACACATGAGTTGTCATCAGTCACACAAACATTTGGAAAGAACTATATTTAAAATGCAGTTGTAAATCACCTCCTCATTAGTATGTTTTACGCAGCAGCTCGTGTAGAAAATGAACGTTTAATGAACACAACGTGGAGTGAGCAGTTCATCAAGGATCACTGACGAGATTATGTTTCTAAAAAAGCAACAGTGAAATCTGGATGGCTGGAGGTTAGAGCCTGGAAGGAGCCTGGTGTCGCCCTCTCATCCTACACCCCAAGAATGTGCACACTGGCTTTTCAGAATGAAAACAGCTCAAAATAGCCCAAAATGTCCTCTGTAAATACCATTGACTTCAAAGACAAATTTCACTCTCCCTCTGTGTCGTGTGCTCCCTCACTGCAGTGTCGGTGCCATTCCCTCCAGATGACTGCTTTTATTTGATATCAAACTAATGAGATTTCCATTCTCAAAGCATATCCTCTCGCTCCCTGGTCTTAAGGAAGATTCCATTTATGTATATACCCTGCAATGATATTTGTTTTGCATATTTACATAAGACATATCCGCCCTATCTATATGTTTTCCAAATGCCAATGTTTTATTCATATATTTCTCTATCATTTGCTTTTCATATCCTCTGCCACTTAAACCGCATAAACTGTCAAAAAGACTGATATGTATTATTGGTGTATTGAACATATAATTTGGTTTGGAGCTTATGTGGGCGAAAGCTTATATGCCTGAATACACAGAGTCTCAATCAAATAGAGCAATTATAATTGATATTCTTTGTACGGAAGTTATTGAAAAATGACTTTGCCCAGTGCTTTTTCAGGAAACCTGTTTTCTTTGTCTTTGCCTGGAAGAATCATACATTAGAAAGGGCTGTAATTAATAAAACAGGCTTCAGTTATAATCTAATGCTGCTGTTTATTGTGCTATATTTGGCAGCAACAGAGCCCAAACATGAAGAACGTCTCCTCAGAGCTCCACTGACAGTCAGTGAGCACAGTGAACTTCTACACCAAGGGTGACTGACATCCCAGTGGAGAACATGACAGCGAGCGCTCAGACTATCTCACTCAGGAAAACGACAGAAATCATCTTTACTATTCATCTTTCTTTGACCAAGTACACAAAGAGTATATGAACACACACACACACACACACACACACACACACACACACACACACACACACACACACACACACACACACACACACACACACACTTACATCAACTTATGAAGAGCATCAGGGAATCGAGTGTTCGAAGTCCAAGTATAAAATATGTCCTCCATGACTGCTGGAACACGTCCAGGTTGTACTCCACTCACCACCTCGCTTTGTCTCCCTCCATACGTCTCCTCTCCTTGGCACATCACACACACACACACACAGACACACAGACACACAGACACACAGACACACACACACACACACACAGACACACAGACACACAGACACACACACACACACACACACACACAGACACACAGACACACAGACACACACACACACACACAAACAAGCACTGAATTATGGATGAACCCAGTGACACTGTGATGATACATTTGTCACATCTATGCGAAGTCATCCTTTAAAGGGTTGTCCCTCTTTATGCCGCCTAGAGTTCACATTTTGTCACTTGACATTTACAGAGAGGCTTATGACGGCCCTAAGCGCTGATGTCTCACTGCTGCTGACACTGAATCCAGACTCCACAGACACGGACACGGACACGGACACGGACACGGACACGGACACGGACACAGACACAGACACAGACACAGACAACACTTCAGGACCTGGAAGGCTGCACAACACAGGCTTCATATTTGGGCTCGGCTTTGAGGTCCGCTGACTGAGCAGAGCGTTTGTAACGGAGAAATCCAGCCGTTTTTAAACCTTTAACTCCCTCCACCAGCATTCCCACTCACAAGTCACTATTTTGAATACAGAATGTCATTAAAGTGGCCTTTCATCGATTTTGGACAAGTTTAATTGTCACGAGAACTTCCTTTCACCCCATGAAAACAGTTGTATAATGCTATTGTGGCTCTGGAGGGAGATATCAAAAGTAAAGACAGAAAAATAATATAGCTCCAGTGATATCTGGGAATGAAAGGCACTACTGAGATAAGGAGAATGTAAGCACCAGCTTTGCTCTTGTGAGCCCCTTGTGAGTCACTTAAAGTGTAATACACAACAGCTACAGTTTTATGGAAGGCTTTGTTAATTTTGAAGTTTTAAATGTGTTAGACCAGGGGTGTTAAACTCATTTTAGTTCAGGGACAACATTCACATTCAGCCCAATTTGATCTCAAATGGACCAGTTAAACCAGAGCATATTAACCTATAAATAACCACAACTCCAAATATTTCCTTTGTTTTAGTGCAAAAAAAGTAGAATTCTGAAAATATTCACATTTAAGGAATTATCTTTTCACAAAACATTATGAACAAATTGAAATTGTTAAATAAATAAAATTTTAACAACATTATGCCTCAGTTTAGCATTTAGACATTAAAGCTTTCAGATCACAGTGAGTCTACAAAGGTACAAAACATTTAGTCACAGGTATCTGGAACTGAACGATATAGCATTACAACAAAAACAAGACAAAATATTACAAAAATGAGACACAAATCGACAAAAGAGAGACCAAAATGACAAAAAATGAGACATACGACACGGAACAAAACAAAAAAGAGACAAAAAATTTGACAAAAAAGTTACAAAACGACAAAAAAATGGACAAAGGACACAAATGAGACAAGAAAATGATAAAAGTGCGAAACAAAACAACAAAAACAATACACAAAACGAATGAAAAAAGCTAAACACTGAATGACAAAAATAAGACAAAACCCATAAGCGAGACATAATGGAAACACAAAATGACAAAAACAAGAAAAAAATGACAAAAAGCATGAGACAAATGACAAAAGTCAGACAACAAAAAGACAAATAACAACAAAAACAAGACAAGATATTACAAAAATGAGACACAAAACAACAAAAATGAGACACAAAATGGCAAAAGAACAATGAGCAATCTAATATTTTACTGTATAATCAAAACAACTTGTCATGGTCTAGAAATTATTTTAAATGTATAGTTTTACAAATTCACAAATTGCAGTTGATGTCTTCTCTGTAATTTTTACACTTTGAGGGCCGGATCGGACCCTCTGGAGGACCGGTTTTGGCCCGTGGGCCGCATGTTGGACACCCCTGTGTTAGACTATAAGGTAATGCAAAGCTGGACCTAAAGGGCAACACAGGCATGACAAATAGAGTATAAAAGCAATTTACATGCATGAACATTATGCAAAAAAACACCAAAAAAAGCAAAGAAGGTGCGACTGGACTGTCATTGCAGCAAAGTAACACAGACTTGGACTTAGTAAACCAGGTTAGTGTTGGCTTGACAGAGTAACCAGATTTCTTCAACAACGTGTTTGCCAGAAAATGGTTTCTGCAAATTAGGAAGGAGGATTACAAAAACCTGGTTTACCAAATGTAATTACTGCTGGAAAATCTATTTCTTGGTAATGTGTCCTGGCAGTGACACCTAACAGGGGAAAAAATATCACAGTGACAGCAGTGTGGCAGGAACAGGAAGAGTGTTGAATTCCAAATAACTAAATCCCAAGTCCTGCCGAAACTGAAAACAAAAACAAACAGTAAAATCAAGAATAATTACTGTTAGAAAACCAAGTAAGTCGCTCTCCACAGCTAGGAATCAAATAATAAATTGTGCTGTAAGAAAAAATAAAGCTTAAAGGAATGAATTGTAGAAAAGCAAAATCACATTATTCAGTTTTATTATTCAAAAAATTTATTGGCCAAAGGTGAAAAAATACCCGGAGTAAAAACAAATTTGCACACTAACCAATACTGGTGCCCAGAGAGACGAGATATGACTACTGATTTGCTGGATGTAAGGTTAGGTGTTTTTTTTAAGTACCCTGGTTGCTGCAGTGCAGTTAGTTCACTTTTTAAACTTTTATTTTGTTTGCAGGTAAATGCTTTCCATCCAGCCATGTGAGTAAATGACTTGTGGATAGCTGAGGTATGAAAGGGCCTGAAACTGACAGTAAAAGTTCAGTAACACAGTGAACACGGACTAATACGAACACCACAGAAGGTGAAGCAGGAGAACTGGAGGCAGAGGAGGATGGAGTGGCTGTCGCCATGACAGAGTGGTTAAATTTAAAGTAATCACATTTTCAAACATCCATCCTTTTTAGCTCAGACCAGCATTGGGTATAAGTCACTGTGTGGGTTTTGCTGGCGCTTAGATTTTACTGACTGCACATGTTCTTTGAAGGGTCTGCTGCTGCTACTGCTGCAAAAAAAAGTCTCCAGCTCCAGTCTGTGCAACATCATCATGCTGACTTTTGTTTATTGGAAATAAAAACTTGATAAAATGCTTCCTAAAAATGACCATTTAGAAACTAGTACAGTTGTCATGTGTCTGCTAATAAGAAGTTTTAAAAACCTGTGTAATAACTGCTGAACACTGATATATTTCTGCTCATCCTTCCAACCCCAACGCTATCATTTCTGTCATATCTGCCAGATGCTTTATTGTATTGTTTTAGTTTCTCATTAGTTGTTTTGTTCCTATTGACTTTATATCATTGTTTTTTTTTTAGTTTTTGCTTTCCTGTTTTAATTAATACCATTCCATGCCCCTGAGGACTCCAGTAAAAAGCATCCAGTTCGAAACAATGCAGTTTTAATACACTACCAGTCAAAAGTTTGGACACACCTTTTCCTTCAATGCTTTTTATTTATTTGCATTATTTTCTACATTGTAGATTAATACTGAAGAGAAACACTTTTTTTGTTTACAACATAATTCCATATGTATTTGTTTAAAGTTTTGATGTCTTCAGTATTAATCTACAATCTATAAAATAATTCAATAAAAACCACTGAATGAGAAGGTGTGTCCAAACTTTTGACTGGTAGAGTAGATGGAACTGTTTATTGAGTTGTGCTTTTTAAAAATACCAATGTCGGTCCCTGAGGACTCCAGTCAAAAGCATCTGGTTCGAAACAATGCAGTTTTAATAGATGGAACTATTCATTGAGTTTGTGTTGACCAGGGGTCCTAATTCAAAGCATCAAACACTAACACAGAGTCAGGGACCTCTATCAGCCAATGACTATCAAGTTAAACGTTTCTGTTCTAGTAAAGAAGATGAAAACTAAAATAATGTGCCATGCACTCAGAGATGGATCAGGATCTGGGGTGAGTTTTATGAAAAAGCACAAATATAATCATTTTTGAGGGTGAAAGAGGAGGAAGATTTGAGGTAATAAATGATGAATCTACCTATAACACAGACATCAGGGTTGAATTTTGAGGCAACGATTGCAAGCAGATCTAGACTGACCGTTCTGTGTCGCTGCTGACATTATGACACCTACAGTTATCACACAGTGTTCACTACAAATGGCTAAAAATGAAACAACACCAGAATCAAAGCATGTTAAATATGGTTTTAAGTACTAATACAGATTATACTCATTATAGAAGCTGCAATTTGTATTAAAGCAAACTATTTGCTAATGAACTGTACCTTTCCCAAGGTATTTTTTTTTCAGAGAACATGAATTATGTAACTAATAATCTTTTGCGAAGAAATTAGTCAGCATATTGCAGTGAAGGTTCCCTCTTACAGTAGTTTATTCTTGGTGGTTTCTTGGGGTTTCATTTGAAAATCTTTTTAAGCAGAAACTAAATTTATCTGCATAGAAATATGGGACAGTGAAGAGACATTTATTTGGGGAAAGAAATTAATTAAACATTTTACTGGCAAACATTCAGTGTGAGAATGTTTTTTTTTTCTTTTTCTCTGCGTGTGTGTGGGTTGCTAGGGCAGATTTTTCTCTTGGTGCTGAAAGCAAACATAATCTTTATTTAATTAGGCAGTCTCATTGAGATTAGAGTGTCTTTACCAAGACAGACCTGACAACAAGAAACATTTGCAAGAACACAATCAGCAGATAGAGGCAACAAAACAACAGAAACAAATAAACAAAATCAAAAATAGGATGAGATGGTAAAGTTTTAAGCCCCACCAATGGGAACACAGGTATCTAGATGTTGGTGAATAGTACCTGAAACAGACACAATGCATGAAACTTTCCATTTTAAAATGCTTTCGAAGTACCTCAATGCACGCATGCTGCAGAAAAATAAGTGTTGGGAGATAATCCTTTTGAAAGCTGCATTTGTATGATACAAATGTTGCTTTTCATTAATGGATAAATAATTCTGCATGTAAACCAATGGACGCTGCAGAACGGGATTATACTTGTCCTTTAAACTAATGGTTTAATTACATTTATTTAGCATCATGAAATATTAGCCTGAATGAACACATTGACCTTCACTGCTGTGTGCTGCTGCATCTCTTATACTTTCTCCTTCACTTGGAAAGATTGGTGAACTAAAGTCATATCTGCATGGTGCTGTGCCATCGTTACAGTACAGTTTCCTTGTGCTGACAGTTATGGGTCAGTCCAGAACTGGAGGACATTTGGGTTCAAAATTTTTGAAAAATTAACCTTCTCTTTTACAATTTTCAGCTCCATATTCACCAATAATAGGAAATAAACTATTAAAGGCTTGATTGGCTCAGCTTCCACATCAATGGCAGCATTTTTATTCCATGTTTTCTGTGTTGTTTGCTAACCCTACTCTAATCACAGTAACAGGGTTGCTAATCCATGCTAATGTGATCTTTTTCTCAGCAGTAGAAGCTAGATATTTAGCTGCTGTCACTGCTGACCAAGAGGACAAACTGACTGATGGAAAAAAGTAAAGGAAAAAGTAAAAATAATTAGTCTTTTCCTGATAATATGAGGTAGAGTGAGACGTTCAATCAAGGCTGACAATGTTATGAAAATATGAAAAATGGAAGAGAGGACATAGCTTTGCTCTACCCATTCTTTAGGAAAACTGATGATGTTAATTCCACCGTTTCTTGAGATTTATTGTTTTCTTCTTCTACCAGATAAAAAGGTTATGCTAACAGGGTTGTTGTGGGACACACGTTCCATGCAAAATAATTATCATTTACAATATTACATTGATATTTTTTTTTTAAAATCCCACAATTACAAGAGACATCAATGAAAAAAATAATACCAAAAAAGGCGGTTTGGGTTTCATTCTGTCGGTTGTATTTTAGATTCAATTTGGTCTTCATTGGGATGAGACAGAGAAAAATGTCATTTTAGGGGGAACTCCAGATTTATTTGGTATTCTTAAAAATATTTTCAAACATTCTTTTTTTCTTAGAATTAGTCTCAGAACAAGTACATTTACATAACAACTGCATGTTTTAGTATTTTGTCGATAGATTATTTGAAATTTGATGGGTGGGACGTAAAATGTCCTCCAAGTCCGGAATGACTCTTATCGTCCAAACACTTTGCTTATCTTGAACGAAGCTCAGGATCTAACATTTGACTGTGCAAGTGTCTCTCAGCAGCGTTTGCTCTGTAGAGGTGATGTAGCCATATGTCATTCTGTCAGCTTGCTAATGCCCTGACATAAACTCTGTGCAGGGAGAGACAAGACAAAATGCAGACAGGCCTTGTTATGCTGCAAGACAACAACAAAAGCATTGCAATAAATATTCAGTTTTAAAAAACGAGTCATGGTGAGGCATATTCTGTTCAACCTGGAGAGAAACGTGAAAGCTCCAAGAAAAGTCACATATTCCAGTGCTACTGGTCTCCCCACAACCCTGAAAATGGTGCTTTAGACCTGTTTTCACGTCTTCATGCTCGGTGAGTGTTTGCATTAAGAACGGTTTCTTTCATTTTGCCAAATGGGGCCCGTCTCCATGTTTCCTGGCTCACAGATGGCCAGTTTGGTCCCCGACTGGCTCTGCAAAGGGGGTTGATTCAAATGAATTTCCATTACAGAAAACTGGCTGGCTCGAATAAATCATAATAAAAATGGAACTTGTGGCCTGTCATCTCTCAAAGATCGGCTACCTTGGGACACTGCTGAAACCTCTCCCATCATATGCCCCAGTGAAGCAGAGACGATGGGAAAGAGCATGGAGAGGATTTCTGTGCCAGAGGGAAAGATTTTGCAAAGAGATTAAAATACAGTTCACTTTTTAAAGGCTTCCTTTTCTTCTAAGAGCTGGATACAGCTGTGAATGTTGCAGTTTCCCCCCAGAAAAGAAAAGCAAAATCCTACTTTATTGCTGTGACCATCACTTCTGAATTAGTTTGATAAATCATCCACGTCATATGGGAGCAGCCACATACACTCGAAGGTTTAAAGGGTTGTTGCACGTTCAGTCACAAACCAGAGA
This sequence comes from Amphiprion ocellaris, assembly GCF_022539595.1. Lineage (NCBI taxonomy): Eukaryota > Metazoa > Chordata > Actinopteri > Pomacentridae > Amphiprion > Amphiprion ocellaris. The sequence continues at coordinate 36,444,387 of NC_072770.1, forward strand.
CTTGTCAGCCATTGTCTTGAAGCAGACTAAGGGTGTATGCATCACTGATATGCTTATCAATTAGATGGCATGGAGAAATGTCAGGCAGAGAGACCGTCGGTCCCTCGGAGCACTTTTGCGAATATTGTTTGTCACTTCCCACAGACATTAAGCATGTCAGCGTGTCACACTGCAACTCTCTGCTTCTTTCAAATTGGTCCTCCGGGAATGGCTTTGTGCAATTTTTTTTCTCCTTTTTCAAATGTCAAGACACTGGCCAAACTTCATCAAAAAAGACATCTATCTTCGCCTACACAGCTCACTGCATCTTTAAGAGGCTGAAAGACCACATCTGCACTTTTATTCTGTAGTTTCACCCGATTCTCATGCTACTGTATGTTGATATAAACAGTAGTTCTGCAAGCATAAGAAGCACCTTAATAACTCAGTTTAGCTTGAACAAAAACCGTCTTAAATAATTCACATTTGATTGTTCTGTCAGACTGTTATTCATTTGTCCTTGTTTAATACCTATTTGATATGCGTGGTTTTCATCCACAGCTCATACGGACATAGCTGGATGTATAGCTCTAGTTTTAAAGAGGACACTAGGTTTCACTTATATGACCCTAAAGTGTCTTTTTTCCCCACTGGCTGATGTGGAAACAGGAACAGTGCCTTCAGTCCTCCAAGTCTCGACCTTCACTGGCGGTCAAAATGGTGGTTGAGAGCCGTTTGAACCAAGCCCTTGGGAACGCTGCAAGGCCATTTTGGCACAGTGGCTGCACTTGGTATTTCAACTTCTGGTGGCATCAAGGAACACACAGTGGCCGAAAAAGACTTTTTCCCCGCTTATATGTAATCATGGGAAAAACTAAATAGTACATGTAGTTTTTCTGAGTGTCACAAATCTCACCACCTTGATTTTTTTGTCAATTAGATGATGTTGATTGATGATTCATTTGTTCTAATAGCATTTGCAAACTCTAGAAGAGCTGTACAATGCATTTTTCACCCTCATTTCTTGTGAGTGGAGTCATCAGGAGAAGGCTTTTTCAGCTTTTATCCTCAAGGAGAAAATGTGAGGATTGGTTCTCCTGACATCCATGCTAGCTTTGCAAGACTCCAGTAGATACAGCAGAGGGAGTAGAAAGTAACACAAAACACTAAAACCAACTGACCTCATTAATTACTTCATTATTACTCCGCAAAGGAATGCAGCAGAGTAATGTGATGATTGGCGTACGTTTGTCCATCTGTTAGTCTGTCTGTTAGCAACATTACTCAAAAATGGAATAATGGATTTGGATGAAATTTTCAGGGAAGGTCAGAAATGACACAAGGACCCAGTGATTAGATTTTGGCAGTGATGCAGCTTATAGTCTGGATCCACGGATTTGTTAAAGATTTCTGTATCATTGTGAGATAGTGGCATAGCGTCACTGTAACTATGACAACAAGTGAACACTACGTCAGCTGCCTGCTGATGATCACATGATTGTGATCCTACTACAAATCCACCACTGTGGACTTATTAGGATGTATCCGTCGGAATTCATACAAGGAATAATTGATTAAATTGTGGTTGTGTTTCTGAGTCCCATCAATTCCGCTTCATATTCAGGTCACGCTCTTCGAGATCTATATATAATGTACACATGCATAACACACACCTGTGCGCAACGTAAGGTAATTTTTTATGAAAGATTTCATCTGTCGGAAATGATATGACGACTGAGCAGCCTTGGTAGAGTACTGCGCTGTCTGAGTGCTTTTCTTGTTAGTACTCTATTGATAAAAGCAGTATTTCTGCTACCTTTTCCTCCACATTTTAATTCACTTTAATTCAATTGTATCTATATAGCACCAATTACAGTTCAGATTGTCTCAAGATGCTTTACAGAACCCAAATGCCTGAACCCCCAGAGCAAGCCCTAAGGCGACAGTGGCAAGAAATAACTCCCTTTTAACGGAAAGAAACTTTGAGCAGAACCCGACAAGGAAACACTTAACACACAATGGCATACATGCATGGTATGACAAACAGATGATACATACAAAGTGATGCATAATGAATACAGAGTGGCTGGGGGTATACAGAGCAAGCCAACACTGAAACTGATGCAAAAGTTTACTGTCACAATGTACGGCTCTGGCATTAAATATACTGCATATATAGCTGGTGAGTAAGATGCAAACAGTGTTTATATGAGCATATCATGTATAGTAAGGGCAATGCAAAGGAGCTTTACTAACAAAGAATATCATCTGTTCATTGTCTATACACTGACTGATCCTCATTAGGGTTCTGGGGGGCTGGAGTCTATCCCAGCTGACTTAGGGTGAAGGCAGGAAACACCTGGACAGGTAACAGTCTATCATAGGGCTAAGAAGGAATAAAAGAGCGAGAAATCATTTTAATCAGCTACAAAACTTGCTGAGGTTAAACTGTCTGGTGATGACATTTGTTTCTTGGAGCTGAATTGCAGCTTCATCATACATTTTATTGATGCATTTATTTTTACAGAAACATATGAGGTGTGTAGTTGTGGGTGTTTAAAGTTGAATGTGTGGTTTCAGTTTTATTTCACTGTGTATTGACTGCTGCAAGCTGTGCCTCTGCATCAAGACATTTTATGAGGAAAATATTTTATCTTGACCAAACACCTGCAACATATTTTCAGTCAAGTAGCTATATCATAATATCTGGATTCTGCTTCGACGTTATGAGATTTCTCTCTGACTGCTCCTTTCTCACACACACAAACACACACAAAAACACACAGCACATATCATTTCTCTTTCCTCCAAGATTCTTCAAAATATGCGATAAAAGAAAACATAGATGAAAAGAAAACATGACAAAAATGAACACATAGTGCTTTTTAATGTAAACCCACAGGACAGTGCTGTTGTCATTGAGTTAAAGCCATAATGCAATGTTTTGACTCAAATCCGTATGGGATACTGTTGGTCCCACCTTGATTCACTTCAGTTGGACAAATTCACAGCCCACAAGCTGTCACTCATCCTGATGAGGAGTCTAGGCTGAAGCAACATCTAGCATTTAGAAACTGATCACAAGAGATGAAGGAGCAGATGGTAGCCACAGCCGATCTGTAAGTGCAGATGCTGTTCAGTCCCATGACGCCTAGCTGCATGCAGGTATTAACTGCTGCTGTTGTTTAAGCTATTACATGCCTGAATTCAAGATCATTTAACTGGGATGGTATTTTTAACAAAAAATACAGCCACTCCTTGTCTCGGTCAAATGTCAAATACCAGCAAGTCTTTTATGCTGTTAGACGTTTTTGCTGACATTTCTTTTATGTCTAAGATGCTTTTGCAGTATGTGACAGCTAAACATTTTTTCAAAGTTATATTTCAGACTGAAATTATCAGCACGCACTGACTGTACATATGAATAGTGACTGCAAGTTCCCCTAAATTTAAACGTGTCTTAATTAAAGCCATCAGACAGCGAACAATATTTTAGTGACAGTAGAGTGTTACTGGCACCGACTCACATCATGTTGTTTAGTTTATTTCATTCTTTCAGACCAGTCACGCTGATAAAGTTTGTCTTCATTCCTCCACCAAGGAATGCGGTGGAGTTATGTGACAATTGGAATACGTTTGTCTGTCTGTCTGTTTGTCTGTCTGTGCACAACATCACTCAAAAATGGTCAAACGGATTTGAATGAAATTTTCAGGGAAGGTCAGAAATGACTCAAGGACCAAGTGATTATTTTTTGCAGTGATGCAGCTTATAGTGTGGATCCATGGATTTGTTAAAGATTTCTGTATCATTGCGACACAGCGCCACAGCATCACTGTAGCCATGACAACAAGTGAACGCTACATCAGCTGCCTGCTGATGATCACATGATTGTGATCCTACTGCAAATCCACTGCTGCAGACTTATCAGGACTTATCCATCAGAAATGATACAAGGAGCAGTTGATTAAATTGTGGTTGTGTTTCCGAGTCCCATCAGTTCCTGCCGCCCGCTACATATTTAGGTCACGTGTTTCGGTATCTGAAAGACTGAGCAGTTTTGGCAAAGTACTGCACTCTCTGACTGCTTTCTTTGTTTTTGTAATTTGCTTTGTTTCAAATAAAGGACCTTCTGACTGTGTATTTGGTATTTAGACCAGATCATCAAGTTTAATTTATGTACTTCTCTTATTGATAACTTTTTAACATTATTGTCAACATAATAAACAACAAACATAAACAACATAAATAAAGGACTATCTTATCTTATCTCATCACCCAAATAGCTAGCTTTCATCTACACCCCAAAAAGAATGTTTGAGCTCAGCAAAACAAAATATCTAACAAACTCTTCCAAAATAAGTCTTTCCTATGAAGTCACATGTGTTGTTAATTACCACTTACCATGTATAAACACAAGGTTTTTAAGTTGGTTATACAATTAAGTTGTTCCATAGGATTTACATGTTATTTCAAAGATGGTTTTAAATGTTATGTACGTTATTAAGTGTGTTCAGTTGGCAGTTTTTTAAAAAGTAACTTGCTTTTCTGTTACATTGGCAAGGGAGGAGAATTGAAATCCATAACTACCACCACTAATACATCAATCCAACCCATCCAAATAATGTTTGCAATTTAAAAAGTTTATTTAAATCAGTAATTGGAATTTTTTATTTTTTTTTTTTATCAGGCAGACATGTATTTAATTGAGTGGTGGGGAAAGGCCCTAGAATAACTGTGTGTATAGAGGGCATAGATGTAAGATTTCCAATACTCTACAATTTCTAAAATAAAGGTGTTACATGTAATGGTCTCCAGATGGCATTATTTTCTCATTGTCAGGGTGAAAGTCATTGACAGGTGGATATCGCCTTTAGGCAGCAGCTTGAAGCTGATTCCTAGGACCGGAGCAGTGATGGACAGATGCAGGTGTTACTTACACTGCTGTGGCTGCTGATGCCACAAGAGAGGTGAGAAGAAGAGACAGAGAAAGGCTAAGAAAGAGAGAGAGAGAGACAATGTTCTTTTAATGTTCCTCCCTTCACCACTCCTCATTCACATCTCTTAAAATAGAGCCACACTGAACAAGGCAAGGTTTCCAGTGATCTACTTTCCACTTATGACTGGTTTTCGTCATGACAGGTTATCAGTTGGTGCTAGTTTCTACCCCTCTGCAGGTTCTTTCTCTGAAACACCTGTACTCCTGTTCATTTGTACAATTGTTCAGCCAGCCAGTTATGTGGCAGCAGTACAATGCAGTAAATCATTCAGATACAGTTGAGCATCTTCAGTTAATGTCCATCAGGGATCATAGGTCATTTTGACTGTTTGTTGGTGCCTGATGAGCTGCTATTATTTCTGAAACTACTCATCTCCTGGGCTGTTCACTTCAACTGGCTCTACAGTTTACTCAGAATGGGGTGTAAAAGGAAAAAACAGCCAGTGAGTAGCAGGTCTGCAGGCCTGCTGATGGGGGAGGTCAGAGGAGAAGAACCAGACTGGTTGGAGCTGACAGAAAGGCTACGGCGACTCAGATAACCACTCTTTACAGCAGTGGTGAGTAAAAGCATTTCTGAATGCACAGCCAGTCTTGAGGCAGATGGGCTACAACAGCTGAACACCACATTGGGTTCCACTCCTGTCAGCCAAGAACAGAAATCTGAGGCTGCTGTGGGCACAGGCTCACCAAAACTGGGCAGCATGAGGACAAAACGTAGCCTGCTCTGATGGATCAACACCCAGCCTGTCCCGTGTCACCAGTCCAGGATGGTGGTGGTGATGATGTAATGGTGTAAGGGAATGTTTTTTGCCCACTTAATACCAACAAGTCATGGTCTGAGTGCCTGACACCCTCTGATTATTGCTGCTCACTTCGTATCCCTTAATTACACAGGTGAGCATCTACCTGCAGCATGATGATGCACCTGAAGTTGTCTCAAACCTCCATCCATCCATCCATCCATCCATCCATCATCTATGTGCTGAGGTTAATTGATTATTCTAAATTTGCCTGTAGGTATGAGTGCATAAATGTGATTGTTTGTCCTGTTTTAAGTCACTGCATTGTTTTTAAGTTATTCTCTTGTTTTTCACTGTGAAGCACTTTGGTCACCTTTGGGCTGTTGTAAAGGGCTATACAAATAAACTTTGATTGATTGATCTATACACCACTTAATCTTCAATAGGGTCATGGGGGTCTGGAGTCTATCCCAGCTGACTTAGGGTGAAGGCAGGGGACACCTGGACAGGTCACCAGTCTATCAGAGGGCTACATGTACAGACAAACAATCACCATCACATTCACAGCTACAGACAATTTAGAGTTACCAATTAACCTCAGCATGTTTTTGAACTGTGGGAGGAAGCTGGAGAACCAGAAAACCTGTGCATGCACAGGAAGAACATGCAAACTCCACACAGAAAGATACCGGGAAAGCCAGGACGCGAACCAGGGATCTTCTAGCTACAAGGCAACAGTGTTAAGCACCAAGTTACTGTAAAAGATGTGGGCGCTTCAGTGGCCTCATCACTGGATCTGAATCAAGCAGAACACCTCTGGGATGTGGGAGGATGGGAGGTGAGCAGTACGAGCTGACAAATCTACAGAAATGATCAGATGCCATCATGTCACCATGGAGCAGAATCTCAGTGGAACATTTCCAACAGCTTGTGGAAGAACTGAGGCTGTTGAAGAGCAAAGGAAGGCCCCACCTGGTATTAGAATGGACTTATCAATAAAGTATGTAGACTTGTGAAAGCAAAAGCAGTTCAGTTTTCAGTGAAGCTTGCACGAAGCTGTCATGTGGAAGAATACATACACACCTGATATATATTCTGTCAGGAAAAAAAGCATGTTTTTTGTTTGCACGTTCTCTGCTCCAGTGTTTATTTTTCAGGTTGGTGTGAATATTGGAAATGAAACACTGTGAGATGGTTACAAACTGGCATGTCAAGTTAACAGAGTAAATTGCAAACATTTTTTGACTTAAATTCAGTGTAGCTTTACTGATAATGTTGCTGATCGTTGTGAGAAGTGTACTGGAACATCAACGCACTCATTTAAAAACACAAACCATGTTTTTATAATAGACTATTTAATCCACTTTAGTCATTGCCTAATTTACACATGACATCATTTCCCCCATCTGTGCGATGATGAGCATATGATACATGGCTGTTTTTAGTAAAACACCAGTGCATGTGATGCACTTGTGATGCACATCAGTGGTTTTCAGGGACAGAGAGAGCACAGAGTGAGAGACTGTGTTGAGTTGAGTACAATTTCGCCTCTGGGTAGATCAGCCTTTTCTTATTGAACTCCACTGTGAAAAGAGGAGCTCATCTATCTCTGAGAAACATACGGTGGTATTACCGGTAGCTGGACTGATTGTTAGCGTGCTACAAGTACTGCAGCTCTTTCTGTACCAATTTATTTCAACATATACACAAGTATGTACATTATAAATGCTCAGAATTACTGCATTTGAAAACGAGACAGAATACGAAGGACGTACTTTTCTATTCTTTTGAAATCAGCGATTAGTCCATCCAATAGCCTTGTTTGTGTTTGCATCCTTTTAATGATGCTTGGCTAGCTGACCCTTCTCCAAATATGTTATAACACAAGAGATTTTTTTCTTTCTAATTATCCTTCAGTAATCATTTCTTCTGTCTTTAAAAATTCCTCACCTAAAAACAGTCTCCTACTCATAGACCAGTGAAACCAGTACACAGCAGTACACTCATCATACGTATGAGCTTGTCTCATCTGACACCTCCTAGATACATCAGTGATGTATCTGTTGTGGTTTCACAGCAGGACAACGTGGCCATTCTCCAGTAATCAGAATAGCTTTGTGAAAGCTGTGAGAGATGTAAAAAAAACAACAACAAACAAACGGTATAAACAGAATCTTAAACCCCAATACAGCTGGTATGGACATATGGTGTGTATTTAAATAGGTTCTACGAATAACCACACTTTGTAAAAGACCTTGTATTGACACTTATTACTGGGGTCAATTGGAGGACATTTGGGCTTCAAAATGTTTGAAAAACAAACCTTGTCTTTTCCAGTTTTCTGCTATATATTCATCAATAATAGGTAATAAACTATCAAACACCTGATTGGCTCAGCTTAAACATCAATGGTACTATTTTTATTCCATGTTTTATTTGATGTTTGCTAACCCTACTCTAATAATAGTAACACGGTTGCTAATCCATGCTAATGTGATCTTTTTCTCAGCAGTAAAAGTTAGATATTTAGCTAGCTGTTACTGCTGACCAAGAACTGACTGATGGAAAAAAGTAAAGGAAAAATTCAAAAAGAATTTGTCTTTTCCTGATAATATGCTTGACTTAGAGTGAGACATTCAATCAAGGCTGATGAAGTTATGAAAAGATGAAAAATAGAAGAGATGACATAGCTTTGCTCTACCCGTTCTTTTAGAAAGCTGTTTCATGATGTTAATTCCAGTGTATCATATGATTCACTGTTTTCTTCTTCTTTTACCAGCTAAAAATGTTATACTAACAGGGTTGCATGTTGTGGGACACACGTCCCATGCATAATGATTATTATATAAAATATTATGTTAATTTAAGAAATGCTCCCACAATTACAAGAGACATCAATGAAAAAATAATACCAAAAAAGGAGATTTAAATTTCATCTTAACTGTTTTATTTGAGATTCGCTTTGGTCATCAGGGGGTGGGACAAGAGAAAATGGCATTTTAGGGGGAACTCCAGACTTATTTGGTGTTTTTAAAAAAAAAAATCAAACATTCTTTTCTCCTAGTTTTTAGATTTGGTCTCAGGAAAGAACATTTACACAACTACTGCATGTTGTAGGATTTCGTCGATGGATTATTTGACATTTGATTTCTGGAATAACCCACTGATCTATTTTTCATCAAATTGCAGTAAGCTAATTAGACTGTTTAACAAACACAATGTGCTCTAAGAAAAGGGAACTGATGGAGTTGTGTGGATTCTACATTTCTTTGCAAAGGAAACAGCTTGTTGGGTTTTATTGACAGAAGAGAATAAGGTTAAGTTTCATGACCCCTTAAGAGAGAACAGAAAGTCATGTGCCAAAGCACTCTATATTTAATACTCAACAGTTCAATATAAGATGTATAAATGCTGTCATTGACGTGGGGTTTAGAGCATTTAAAGAGAAACTCTGCATTTACAGCTGCAAACCATAACTGATGTTGCTTTTTATCCACATGAGATATGGACATTCCACGATACAAGGAGCAAATGGAGTTAACTTCTTCTATAGTGATCAGTCTCTAAAATCCACAGGAATCTACATTTTCTAAAATGAAATCAGCAGAATGTTTTTAATAGTCCTTCCCTGCCTGGTAAATGTCAATGTCTTTCAACCTCCAAATCCCAAGTTTGAAATTCAGATTTAGTCACATAAATGTATTATCCTCAAGTCAAGTCTGAGATGCTGTGGCCCCAATGAGCCGTTGTTTTGCTCTTAGTTTTCTAAGATCCCTCCTGAGCCACAGGAATTACTATACTGCTCAATTGTTTTTACAAGCTCTTCCTCCCCATTATGGCCAAGCTGGTCCTACTGAATTGGAGTCTGTTCCTCTAAGTATTAAAGGGGTAGGGGTTGGGTTTTGATTAGGGCACCAGGGAGATGATTGTAGGTTCTCCAGTAAGACGCTTCAGGAATATTAGACCTTGATATGTCACCGATTTAGGTCAGGTAATACTAGCTTTCAATTCCTTTAAGTAATTTCTCTTTGACCAACAGCACTGATGACATGTTAAACATGTTATCATTTTATAAAAGAACCACAGAAAGGATTGCGTTCTCAATGTTTCAAAGCTAAGACAGAATAAGGGTTAATTCTCTAGAGTAGATCGTAGACGTGTGGATGGATTATCGCCTTCTGTAGCTTGAAAAAGTTGAAAACGTCGTCTTAAGATCCTAGGGCTCGTATCAGAAATGCCACCAAACAATCCGGCCCTGTCCTTTGCCACAGTGCAACAGAATTAATGATCTTATTATCTTAATGGCCATAATTTCATGCACAGTCGATCACTAATGCTGCCATTTGTTGTATTGCTGAGCTGACAATTCCCACCATGATAGATCACTTGACCATGCAGGAAGTTCATCCAAAACCAGTCACTGCAGATATTATATACTTATAAATTTCCTCAGATGTGTGCCATTCAGAAAGCACTTACACTCGATTAGATGATTCCCAGCAGCAGAGATATGAAGAGGAGGCAGTCCTCACAGGTGGCCGCTGACCACACGGGCCTCTGTCCAGGATGTATCATTCTGTGGTATCATGGATAATTGAACAACAAAATTGTAATTTCAGGGACCAATGCTCAATGTCCACCCTGTTCCCTTTTCAAAGTGAGCAACTGATTATACACATCTGCTGTAGTTTCAGTTTGCCGTCTGACTTATTGTTGCATTTAAAGAATGAAAATGAAAACAAATTATTGGACAAAAATTAAAACCACGTGAGGTTAACAACGTTCCAGAAATGCACAATTTCTTTAGCAAGAGCGTCCTCTGTGTCTTTGTCTCACAACAACCACAAAAATACCCTAAAGTCATAAAACCGGGCATGATGAACATGCTGAGTGCAGATTTGTCGTGTTTTTGTGATTGAGTTTCAAAGTGCAAATCTCTCTTATCCTCTTTGTTCTGGCCTAAAAGTCACTTATTATAGCATGCAAAATAAAGACAGAGCAAATGTGGTAAATGAGGGACCAGAATGTCACGCAAAAGCTTCATCCTGCCACAACATCAGTGTTTTCTCTAGCTTAATTACACTGTAATATGCAGTGATGGTTCTCTAATAATTAGATTATCTAAGAGTCTTTGGAAATTATTTAAATATGTATCTCTTAGAATATGACATGACAACATGTATTTATGTCCACCAGAATGCAAGAAAGAGACACACTCTGTCTTTTGAATTATACAGCAAATGTACTAAATCTACTACCCATAATAACAATAAATTATTTCTTGAGACAACATTGACCTAAGATGAAAGGATGAAAAAAACATGAATGCATTTCTGAATGTGTGGGGTTATACAGCGGGCAAAGCTGCTGTAAACCCCACTGACAACATGTGTGAGTTATTTCCCTCTGAACTCTAAATGGACTGTATTCAGTTATCCATCTTGTCAGTGTTCTGTGCAGGGGTGGCAGATGTGAATAAAAAAGAAAGCTGTCAATAAATGCATATGTAGCTGTGTATTGTGCTACAAGAGTAACTTTTCCAAACAAAATCAGTTGAGAAACGATTAAGTGAGGGACTGAAATCTGCATAAAAATGTTCATCAGTTTTATTAGTGTTTTAATGGAAATCCAGCATTATAATGCAGTGCAGCAGACACAGTGGTCTAACACATCCACTAAACATCCACTGGCTTGTTATGGGAACATGTCTGACAGCTTTGTTTTCATTTCACTGTGTATATTGTCGCGTTGCACGGCCCTTGGAGGGGTCCGTCATCAGGAGTCCAGATCTGTGGCTTACTGGGACTTTGCCCCTGTTAAGATTTACTGGGAATTCTCCAACAGCAACTGCACTAGCTGTAAATACAAACTCAGCAAAGGACACATTAAATTTAATGAGACCGTCCATAGATTTCACCGTGCGTGGCAGCAGATATGACGAAAGTACAAAAGAACATTTCCCCCAGCTGTGTGTCACGACCCATTTGAAGTTGCAACTGCACCTCAACAGCGGAGACAGTGACATGAAGCCCTGTTGGATCTTTTGAACAGTGTGACTTATTAACACAGCCTACAGTATGTAGTGAGGACAAAGGAACCTCCAAACAAAGGCAGAAAGAAAAGCAGAAAGAAAGAAAAAAAAGTTTGTTTATGAAGAATTCATTTAAAAGAAAGAAACACCAGAAATTCCAAGTCCAACAACTTCATTTTTCTGACTTTTCATATGTGGAGGCTGTCATTTGAGCCGAGCAGTGTGTTGCCCTGCCACAGAGGGCGCAGTGGAGTGCAGCCTGGGCCAGCCGTTAACTAAGGCTTACATAATTTCACTGCTGTATTCAGCTCCTTAAAAGACCTGTGAGAAACAGAGCGAGCCCTCTTGCTTCTGCAGCAGCAGCAATCTAGGATAAGCCCGTTTAATACCAGCCTCTTCAAACGCAGTGCCAGTACGAGTCAAAGGTTAATGAAAGGGCACCTGGTTGGGAGGATGAAGACATGGCAGCAGCCAGAACCACAGGGATTAGCCCTGTTCTCATATCAAAGGCATCCCCAGCCAGCGAGGCTCAATCTGGATTTTGTGTGGAAATCTGTCTCCATCACAGAGATATTTGGTCCAAGTGCAGGCTGGCTGGGCTCCTCATCTTCTCTCACACCTCCTCTCTCACACATACATACTTATATTCACACTGTCACTAGAACCATTAGGCTGCAGATAAAATGCTGGACAGTTGTTTCCTCAGTGTGTCCTCTGTTTGTGAGTTCTAGTGTATAAACATGAACTAAACAGCAACATAATTCTTAACCCCACTTTATGAATGAATGTTTTTCTGTGGATTACAACACCCCTGTATATGCATAGTTTCCATTGAAGCCAGTTTCCAAAACAAAATGCCTTACCTAAAGGAGCTAATTATTGTTTCCATTAGTTGATTAATTAATTGACTGATCCAAATGTCCATTTCCTACATTGTTTGAGCAGTATTGATTGAAACTTCCTTTACATTAAAGCTCAAAGTCAGCACTTTAACCTCCCATAACACAGCTGACATTGTGTCCAAGGGTCTTGGTGTGCGAGCTGGCCTAACGAAAAGTTTATGTGTGTTCCTGTGTCAGAAGACTGAAGGGAATTGTTGTGGCAGAGATGGATTGGCTGCTCTACAGCCGTCTTTATAAATTGGATACGGCAGCATAATAGGAAGCTACTTGAACAGTTCGCAGGCGCTCCCTGTGGTCCCACTGTGTGACAGCTTTTCTCCAATATGCTCTTCAGAGATAGGCCTACTGGATTTTCATAAAAGAGAGCCCAGTTGTTATGAAAAGATTTTAATGGATTTACAGCAAGTCATTAACATTAGGTTCTGTGTTTTTCTAAGGTGCTATTATCATGGGATGTCAACGGAATAATTAATGCGTTTCTTATTTATCTGTCTGTTTGGTGCCTTGTGAAACACTGTAAGACACACTGAAATGTCTATTTATATCCTACGTTTCTAAAGCATTGGCTCTTTTGTGACAGTTGAAATAAATCATGATTACTCATAAATATACACTGACGGATTACTTGTGTAACACTTGTGCTCAATCAAACTAAATTCCTCATTAATTTGCAGTAGCCTATATTGCTGTAATCCTCAGGCCGCAATGAAATGAGCATTAACTGAAATGTGTGTTATAGTTTAGAGGAACTGAATGTATGTGAATAATACGTTTCTCCTCCACAGAAAAGTAACGATGGCACAAATCGGATGCACCTGTTTTTTTTCTTTTCATCATGTGGGTGAAGTTTGCTGTCAAATGTCTCTTCACCTTTTCTTTAAGCCTTTAAGGAAGGGTTAAAGTTTCACTTTATTCAAAATAAAACTGAAATTGTCTGCATGATTGCACAGCTAGTGCTAAATTTAAAAACCTCTAAATGATTTACAGGTGAACTGACTGCATCATAAAAAAAAATCAGGATGGCATTTTGTATATTTTTCTAATCAGAAGTAAACCCCGTTAGAAGGCAAAGTCCATCTTACAGTATTAAAATCATTTATCCATACTAAAACTATACTCAGAACCAGCTTCATTTAATATTTTTTTAGGATTATATGAACACCTACAACAACTTTGATTCCAGTGGTTTCTTACCTGTCAAAGTACTTGTAACATAATCGTTAAATAAGCATGGAATAAAACATTTAATCAAGGTGTTTGATCAAAGAGCATGTTATAAGTGTACCACCTTTTTAGTGTAAAAGTAAAGCTACCTGTCAGCTGGGATAGACTTCAGCCTCCCTATGACACTAATCAGGATTAATCGGTGTACAGATAATGGATGAAAGTAAAGCTAATCAAAACATAATGCAAAAGTACAGTTATTACCAATAAGTACTGAGTTACTTTTATATGTGGTAGATGCACGATGCAATGGAACAAAAACCTATAAATGATTGCCAGCTGTGGCCTTCAGTTAGAACAGCTTGTTTGGTTTCTTCACACCCTTCTAATATATTTTAAAAGTACCACAAGTTTTTGAAAGTGAGACACTGAAATACCATAAACTGCAGTTCCTTGAATGGCCAACAGTCAACCCCCATAGAATCCAATGTTAAAATGCCCAACGTTACAGTGGAAAACAAAATAGTTTCGATCTCCACAGCTAGTTTCTCCATTCGTGACAACTCTATCTGGGGTGAATTTTCACTTTCACTTCAAACTGAATTGGGGTTTAACGTTGCAAATAATGGTGATGACCAGACCTACCATGAGGAGCTTCAAAAACACCGTTAAGAGACCCTACAGGTGACATCACAGGGGGAGATGAACATCTGATTCCATATCTCTAAGCACTGTACTGTCCCCGATACTCTCATGGTAAAAGGTTTCTTGGGGATGAGCTGACATTTAAAGCTTGACTGTCAAACTTAACAGGCTGGTTGTCAAAGTAATGCTGAATTAAAAGAGATTGCACAAAGTCATTTGCAGGCACTGCGACAAACTAGGAACACATCTAAGACATGGAAATGGGGTATTTTCACTGTGCAGGAAGCTAGAAAGCATGAACATGTTTACTCCCATTAGCCTGCCCACACCTTTCGGAAAGGTTATGTGATGGCCCACAGCAACAAAGGAAGTTATTATCAAGTAAAACTACCATGTAAATGATTCAGTCATGTTTCTCTTGATGTTTAAGCTGGGCAATTTGTTTGGTGATTATTACAGCTCAAATTTAGTTGCAGGTGTGAGTCATGTCTCTGAAGATGAGACAAGGGGGAGAGATTACAAGTTTTTTTTTAATCATTTAACAAACACTTTGAGATTCATTTTTCAATACTGCAGCATAGTGGTGTTTAGTACAAAGTTTTGGAGAGGTCCCTGCATAAACCTCACTGTCTGATACACCTCAGAAGTGTTGCAGGAGAGAAAATCCTCTCAGCTCTTCAAGTTCTACATATTGTCTCTGCTCTCCAACAATTTTACCAATTTGGGATTTTATGATGTGGGTTTTGTTAAGTTTTATTATGAACACTAGGTTTGGTTGGGTTTAGAGAAAGATTACAGTTTGAAATAGGAAATAAACAGCTGTCTCCCATGTCCATCCAGCCCGGCCTCCTCTCAACAGCTCCATAATAACATCATGTGACTTCCTGGTTGGCTCCTATCGTAATTACAGTGCAAATGTAAGCATATGTCTTCTGGAGGCCTTGTTGAAACAACGCATTCTGTCAATTTGAGGAGGACAATCACCATTCTTCATGACTGACACAGGTGGTGCTTTTTGTTAATTCTGATAACAGCTCGTACAAAATAGTCTGCATTATCATTTTATTATTGCGCTCATTTCCTCAGAGATCTCCGCTGTGTTAAAGCCCATGGTCATAAACAGTGTGAAATGAACCAGAAGCCAAAATACTCTTAGACTCCTCACCGAGGAAATACGAATTTAGTGTCATTTAAACCAACTGGAAGCAATTTATTACAGTTAATTTGTCAGCTGCACAGATGTACCATATTTTGCTATAAGGTCTCAGTGGAGTTTTGTTCAGGTCTGTAGTTTTAAAGTCTGTTTGCCAGAAGTCAAGAAGATACACAGAGTGCACTGAGTGAATCAGCGCACAAGAAAGTTTGGTGAACAGTGAAGGAAGATGAGACCGCATTGAGATTGTTGGTCAGAAAGTTTTCTTTTCACCCTCGTTTCGTCCTGCAGGTCAAATTTACCTGTTTTAAAGTTTGAAAACGTGGAAAAAATATTTTCACTGTGAAAACTTCCACATTTTCAACATTTTGGGGAAATTTTTTGAACATTTTTTGATGGAAAAAAGAAATGTTAAAAAAAATGTTTCTTTAAGAATATTCAGAAAAAAAATCAACCAAAATCCAGTGAAATTCACTGGATTTTGGTTGATTTTTTTCTGAATGTTCTTAAAGAAAATATTACAACTTTTACTGATATGTATGGAAATACTTCAGATATTTTTAGGATTTTTTGCAAGATTTTTATTCATTTTTGAAAATATTTACTTTTTTAATTTTTTATTTCTTTCCAAATATGGGGATTTTCTTTTAAAATAAAACTTTTAAGGAATTTTTGGAATTTTCTTCCTGAAGATTTTGCAAAATTTTTACAAATTTGAGGAATTTTTCCTGAATTGTTGGATTTTTTTTCAGACAAAGGAACAATATTTTTTGGTGCCCATAAATGAGGACAACAGGAGGGTTAAAAATCTATCCGATGGTAGCTGGGATAAAAGGGTGGTTGTGTTAAATTTGTGCAACAAAGAGTTTTCTTGTTGCTGTTAGCACTAGACCTAACGTTAGCTACGACAGTCCTAGTACCGACTAACGGTGTAGCCATCCTTCCATCCCATAATAGACCACTTTTCAAGACACTGAAAGTGCTTGAGTTTAGAAAAAGTCTTGAAATGTTGACTATAATTGGAGTTTTCAATAATCCGTGAATGTAGTAGACAGATGAAAAATGCAGATAAATATAAATGAAACCTAATATTTTCGTTGTTTAAGTTCATATATATGTCTATTCATCGATCCAGTCGTCAACCAAAATGTATTTGAATTGAATTATTTTGCTTTTTTTGTCAATTATTACAAAGCCTGTAATTAATCTGATTAAGTTTTTTTTTAATCGAGTCCCACCGCTAGTTTCTACCTATAATATAATATTGTAAGATCTTCAGCTTGTTATGTGAAGTGTCTTGAGATGACTTGTGTTGTGAATCGGTGCTAACTGAATAACACTGAATTAAATTGATTTAGAATAATGGAGACTTTACTGTAGTGCTGCTATTTGAGTTATAATCAGAGGAGAGTCAAGAAAAATGGATGAGTTTGGTGAAGAAAGGAACAAGCCGTCAACACGCTATGCATCTCAATCATGTTGTGTGCCAACAGCTAATCTGTCAGCCATGGTCATAAATCTTTCTGTGGTTGTCACACAGTATTGGTTTTTTCTCCTCCAAAGAGTGTAATATATGTAGGCATAGCCTAGAGGAGTAAAGGTGTGATCAAAGTGAACACAGAGCAAATTCTCGAAGCGAGGACATATCTAAAGTCAATGTAAAGATGAATAGATCCAAATCACTGCAAATTTGCCCCAAGTACAAAGTTTATGGCAAAGATGCAAACTTGCACACACACGTCAAAAACTTGAAATGAAAATGGACACTTATCCAGTGGATTCATGACCTGCTTAATTAATGTGCAGGGAGAGGAAGGAAGAGACAACAGAGAGACACCAGAAGAAAGTGGAGTTCCTGTTGAGTTCTTAGATCAGCCAGCATATAAGCTGCTACATAAACAGAGCACAGGCACACTCCACACACACGATTAGTGCAGCTAATGTTTGCATAATTAGTACACACAGTTAAGGACGAATAAAAACGGTGTGCAGAAACTGAGACATCCAATTTTTGTGAAGAACATTAAATGACTCTGCATTCGGGGACTTCAGAGTATCACTGCCCCTGCTTTTCCAGGGATCAAAGCTAATCTGCTGTTTGAGCATCCCTTGTAAAATGACTGAATTTATTTTTTTACGTTCAGTAAGCTGCTATGCACTATCGTACAGTGAGTGATTAATAACATAATCCAGGCAAAGGTGGAGTTCAGTAACACAAGTGACTTTGTAATTGGTCACTTAAATATCAGCTGTCAGTTGACAAGGACCATCTGAAAGCACCATTTAACATCTGGCTCACAGTTGCAACACATAAAACACTGGTTACATTTCTTGACTGCATTTGAAGGATCATTTGAAATTGAACACCTCTGTCCACTCATTACAGCGTATTCTGTCTTAATATATGGATTTGAAAGAGGACAGCTCTCAAATTGGGGCGCAGCCATCTTCCTCTCCCCCTTGTTCTCTCCCACACTGCATATCAGTGGCTCCACATATATGCAGTTGATAGAAATGTATGAGGACAGTTGGAAGAATCTGCAGATAGGAGACACTTTGAAACTGTGGAGGTGGAACACCTGTTATATCCCCCTGCAAAGTCATTCTTGGAGGGCATCTGTAACATCGACTGAAATTCTTTTTCTACGTTTTTCGAGCTGAGTGCCAAAACTGGCTCTGATAACTGCTTGATGGTTTGAGGTATAGGCAGTTTCTCACTGACCCCCTACAGAACATAGAGGGGTGGATGGAGAACAGGTATTAGCCCCATAGATCATGTAAAATTAGCAGCAGGAACCCCTGTCAGCCCAGACATTGGCACTTAATCTTGGACTTTTGGCAGACTGTTGCCTTAACAGGTCAAATGATATCTATAAATCAAGGATCCCCTGGCAGAGAGTGAGAGGGAGTCGTGGAGAGAGGGGAAATGCATAGAGCTGGCTCTGGAACTCCAGGGAATTAAATCCTGGTCGTAAAGCCTAACCCAAGGAAATAATCCAGTCTATTTCATAAAGGATTAAAACCTTTAAAGAAGATTGATTGCCTCTTTTTCCTTTTCTACCCGATGTAATCCTAGATTATGGAGACCACTTGGGGTTAGATTTTAAAGAAATTTGCACAGGATTAATGGTGTGTGTGTGTGTGTGTGTGTGTGTGTGTGTGTGTGTGTGTGTGTGTGTGTGTGTGTGTGTGTGCATCCATTCTTAAGTTTGCCTTGTCAGTTTGTCACAGAAAAGGTTGAGAAGAGGAAGTGATGTTTTATATTTGTGTATCTGTTCTCTTGAGTTTTTCTACATTTCATTTAGTTTCATTCAGGCACAGTTTACATGACAGCGTTTACAGGATGAAATGCAAAGGTTTTGTTGTGCTTTGGCCTCCCTTTTACACAGAAACTGTATTTTAGATGACCTAAATCGGAAACCTTTGAATATGACCTCCATAGGTTGTGTTATGCATGTGTACATTATGTACAGATACAGAAATCCATGACCTAAATATGTAGCAGGTGGCAGGAATTGATGGGACTTGGAAACACCCCCACAATTTAATCAGTTGTTCCTTGTATCATTTCCGACGGAAAAGTCAGAAATTATTTAGGAAGGTGAGAAATGACACAAGGACCAAGTGATTAGATTCTGGCAGTGATGCAGCTTATAGTCTGGATCCATGGATTTGTTAAAGATTTCTGTATCATTGAGAGATAGCTGCACGGCGTCACTGTAACTATGACAACAAGTGAACACTACGTCAGCTGCCTGCTGATGATCACATGATTGCGATTCAACTACGGACTACAAATTTTTTAAGGAGATCATACAGTGACTGAGCAGCCTTGGTGAAGTACAGCGCTCTCTGAATGCTTTTCCTGTTGATACTGTAACTGGACATCCCAGTGATATATTACATTTATATCCCCTTTGTCTGTAGTCAACATTAATTGGACCTGTAAATTGGTGTCTCATTTTTGTCATTTTGTGGTTGTTTATTTTGCTTTTTTTGTGCTGTTTTGTATCTTGTTTGTTTTGTCTCATTTCTGTGGTTTTGCATCTTGTTTTTGTCATTTTATGTCTTGCTTGTGTGGTTTTGTGTTTTGTTCGTGTTGTTTTTCTCATGTTGTATCTAATTTTTCTTTTGTGCCTTGTTTGTATTGTTTTGTGTCTTGTTTGCCATATTCTGTGTCTTATTTGTATTGTTTGTCTTGTTAATGTCATTTTTTGTCTGGTTTTGCGTCTTGTTTTTGTCATAATATGTCTTGCTCTGTGATGTTGTCTTTTGTCTTGTCACATTGTGTCTCGTTTTGTGTTGATGTTTTTTTTTAAAGTTTACAATATACATTTTTACATTTTCTGTGTGAATGTTTTAGAGCTTGTCTTCCATTATGTTAACATAATGCTGATGCAACAGTGATACAAACCAGGCAGAGTTATGTTTCTAACCGATTTACTGCTGGAAATTACTAAATGTAATCTGTAAAGACGGGGTTGCAATTTAACAGAGAGTAGTACATGAGGTATTATCAGTCAGATTACCAGTTATTTTTGCGTTGATGAACATAATTGTAACTCCTGTGTGTGGAGCGTCTACAGTGGGACAGGTGAGGTACCGAGACAGACAGACTGGAATATCAGGTGAAAGAGCCATTAATGATATGTAATCACAGAGTCTGGTTGGCAGTAGCAGCTGAAGCAGAGGAACTGGAGGCGGTGATGGAAATAAAGGTTTCTGGAGTGTGTGTGTGTGTGTGTGTGTGTGTGTGTGTGTGTGTGTGTGTGTGTGTGTGTGTGTGTGTGTGTGTATGTGTGCGTGCGTTTGTGCAGAGCGGACCTCTGGTGAAATGCTCCACCACCCATGGAACTAATTTAAAGTCCTCGTTTAGAGGCTGTCACACGGAGGGCTCTGACGACCACTGATCTCTGCACATTTAACGGCACAGGCAGCTGTCAGGGGGTTGACAGACAGGCCCCACCACTGACTGATTACATACAGGGCCAGACTGAACTGTGATCTGGTGAACTTTATTTTCCCTGGCAGCTCCAACGTGCGGCGCATGCCCCAGTTTGGTGGCCATTCGCAAGCCTGCTCTGCGTCAGATAGGCTCCTCCGTCTCCTCCATTAACACCACATACCCACACCTGGAGAGGTTATGATTTATTAAATTTGATGGAGATTCTGTAACACCTTTGAAAATGAAAAAATAAACACCTTCGGACACTTTTAGGGGGAATCAGCGACAGAAGCAGAAAAACTCTCCTCCATGCTCGGTGCCCAGGATACTGAGCTGCAGTGTACTGGCATTAGCACTATTAATATAAACAGCCTGCAAAGGTAGAGTATTATCTTAACACCTCACTTATCCTAAAGTCTGCGCATTTTATTCAATGGTAAAAACCCCTGAGTATTAAATAGGATTCAGTTTTATCAGAAACCATGTGACAGGGCATTGTAAATGAAAGAATTGTGCCCATGCCTCTACCTGCTGTGGTGCTGCCCGTCTGGGTGAGAAGGCTATTTTAGGGATTCAGGCGTAGATTTATCTGCATCCGCCTGGGGACGGAATAATCTGAACTAATTTCAAGATTAATCAGCAATTACTGCCAAACTGCACATTTCCCAAGTGGACACACTTCCTAAAACGGTTGAACTGATTTCAAAGAGACAACCTTCCTGGTTTCATAGAAAAACACTGGAAGGGATTTAGAAAAATAATTGCTGGAGTACCTTTTTAATTCTTTTATGTGTTTCTAATTGGTTTTTGCACACTTAAGGTATTACAGCCCATATTTGCAGTTGTTTTTAAAGTATAAAGGAAACTGAAACAGTGGTTTCTGAAGTGTCATTGCTGAAGACGGTGAACTATGTTGGACTGAATGGTGTAATCAGACCAATAAGCTGCTTTGTGTTTAGCATTTTCAGGGTGGATCAGAAGTAGCGGCTCGATGACGCACTGGAGCCATACTTTACATGAAACTACAACCTGAAAAACAATGGAGTGTAATTAACATCAGTGGCTTTTCCATTCGGATCCGGAGTTACTCAACCTGCAACAGCCTGCAAATTGTTGGGTAGCTATGCAAATGAATCTACCGTCGCAACAGCTCAGTCCAAGAATGACGTGATGAAGCAATGCAATAAAGTCACACTAAATGAGAGATAGTTTTCACCATCTGTGCCCACCTCTGCTGTGATCAGTTTACACCGGATAGTTTTCTAAACATCAAAGACAACTGACCTTCACCTTTGATAATCCACTGCTGGTGAATGAGCTGAACCAACCATCTCCCTCTCCAGCCTTCATCCTGGGTGAGGGGACAGAGAGCAAATATAAGCAGTGAGAGCTAACACTTTCAGTATTGTGATGATTTATTACTGCTTCAGTCATTCGTAAGCAAAATGACCCATCCTTTATTGATGCTTTTCTTTATCTTCTAATATAGTAAGATGAATGTGTTTAGTTTGGGACTGTTGGGTAAAACAAGACTTTTGAAGACATCAACTCATGTTCTTGGACACATTTTCACTATTTTCTAGGGCTGGGACTTTAATTTTGATTGATTAATTAATTACAGACAAAATAATATGTTAAATAAATTAACGCATTTAATCGCACCTTTCTCACACCAGTAACACTGATGAACACTCCAGCCCAGCAGGTGGCAGTAATGCACGTAAAGTCTGTTTGCCAGCTGTGAAGAAGATGCACAGGACACACTGAGTGAAGTCAGCGCACAAGAAAGTTTGGTGAACAGTGGAGGAAGACGAGACTGCATTGAACTTGCTGTGTGGAAAATTTTCTTTTAAAATTTTTCCGATGGCAGCTTGGATAAAAGCATGCTTGTGTTAAATTTGTGCAACAAAGAGTTTTTATGTTGCTGTTAGCACCAAAATAAACATTAGCTACGACAGTCCTGGTACCGGCTAATGGTGTAGCCATCCCATAATAGACCACTTTTAAAGAGACTGAAAGTGCCTGAGTTTACAAAATGTCTTATAATGTTGAATATAATCGCTATAGTTGCACTTTGAGTTTGCAGTAATCTGTGAATGTAGTAGATGGATGAAAAATGCAGATATAAATGAAATAAACAGTTTTGTTGTTTAAGTTCACCGTTTTGCTTATTGTGTCAAATGTTGCTATTTGACAAAAATGTGATGAATTGTGATCAATTAATTACAAAGCCTGTAATTATTTTGATTCATTTCTTTAATTGGGTTCCACCACTAGTTTCTACCTATAATATAATATTGTAAGATTATGTGAAAAATGCAATTAATCATGATACAATTAATCACAAAGCGTCTACAGGGGGGTCTCGACTTAGGTGGAATTCCGTACCTACGGCGCAATGTAATGCGATTTTCGCCGTAAGTTGGAACTCACTTATGTACATAAGTAGCTGTGTCACCGGCGAATGTAAACAAAGCCGTCTTCCTCATATAGCGCATGTGACGACATGTTCATCCACTCCGCTCGCCAACTAGTTCCCACGCAAAACACTGGAATGATCGAACAACATTTTCTTAATAAATTTATTTATTGTAAACTGAGGACCTATTGTAATTAATTACATTCATTTTTTAAATCGCACCACACCACTACTATTTTCTGATATTTTCTGGACAGTGCAGATAATCAGATAATTAAACATGTTGGGTGGTTTCATCATAATGAAAATAATAATTGGGTGCAGCTCTAGGAAAGACATAAAACAGACATTTTTTAAAAATTGGAGCTGTATATTCTTAAAGCTTCTTCAAAAGTCTTCCCACAACTCCATAGCGACGCTGTGACATGCAAGTATTTTTCCAGGTTAAAATACCACCCCTGTAGCAAAATTCCTCAAATGTTTATGTTTTTACTCTGAAATATAGTGGGATAAAGAAGAACAATTACTTGGTTTGCGCAAAGACTGAAGTTTCTGTACTTCATTAGCCTAATGTCATTAACAGATGGTAGTTACAGTTAACTGTGAAAGACAAGAAAAGTTCTGATAAAACTTTCAGACAAGACTGCACATATGCTGGGCATAAAAACGAAGCAAACTACTGAGCGAGCTGCAGGAAAGTTTAGCTGACACAGTAGTGGTGGTGCTCTGTTCCACTCTGCAGCTCAGATCAACAAACAGGGTCTACATGGAAGAGTGATCAGAACCCTACCTGCGACCTCATCACTTAAAATCAACATTGAAATAGAAGTCTGTTTGGAAACAAGTGCTGCAGACAGATAAAGTTAGATGCGAGTCTTTGGCCTCAATCACGAATCATGTATTGGAGGAGGAGAAAAAACTTGCAGCATATGAGAAAAAGAACTCCTTGGCATCAGGGTGGAAATATTCGGCTTCAGTGGCACAACATTGACAGACAGTGAAGAATGGATTTCAGCAAATATGAGTGAATTCTGGATGCAAATATCATTTAGTTTGCACAAGCAGATCAAATGTTTCTGTTTTTTTTCCTTGAAGTTTTTAATGTCTACTCACAGTAGGGGTCCTATTTACTTCTTTTCATGTCATAAATCAACCAAATAGACAAATTGCCCAGGGTGTCCAAAGTTTTGCACACAACTGTACATATATTCTACTCAAACTTGGGTTCGAAACAAATACAACAGCAGCTTTCCTCATCTGTCATTGTGTAAAGGGGGGGCTGCTGACATCTCTCTCCACTTGGAACAAGAAAGCCATCAAATAAGAATTCCAGCCTGTCTACCTGCAAATCTCCCTCCATCTGTGGATTAGATTTAACTCCTCCAAAATCTTGGGCTGGTGCTACATCAGAGGATGTGCAGTGCCAGGGAAGTTACGTAACTCATTAAGACCTCACTGCTCTCTCCTGGGCTGATTCCTTATCCCTCTAAACTTGCAGCCTTTGAGCAAATAAAGCCATATAAGAAGGTTGAACTATAAGACCCCCGCAAACTCTGTAAAAACTTTATGATCTAACAGCTTGAATTCAACTCGAGGGCAGCCCATTTGAACTGCGTCATTAAGCATCATTACACCCACTGTTCTGCTTTCTAATCGGCAGTGTTACTCTCACCCTGTGCAGTATGGATTAACAGTCATAGAAGAAATAATAGCATGAGGTTAGTAACGTTTTTAATTGCAAGCAGTAAATTTAAACAGGTCTTATACAAATGAGTGAAATATGATCCTATCAGTACACCTCAGTAACTAATAGGTGGCATATTTCAGATTTTGTTGATATATTATATTGCATATTGCATATTTTCTCAACCACAATCCATTTTTGTCAGCCTTTATTTCCTAATAAGTTCTTTGTCCTTCAAGAGGATCTTGGTCTCAGGTTTCCATTACCTGTCTTTCATGCTGCACATTAGAACAACATTGCTGTGATTGGCATTCTGCATTAGCAATCCCCTCTGTAGCCTTTTTCTTATTGTCATTCCACAGCTGCACTGGGCTGCAATGTTCTCCCTCACTCTCTCTGAACTGCCATGACAACGCGCTGGAAAAGCCTGACGAAGCCCGAAGGCCTCCTCAGTCAAGAGGGCTGCGCTCGCCTCTGCAGATGACTGCACTGTTTCATTTATTTTCATGAAGGAAAACAAAAGGCGAGATTGAGCAGGGGATAAGGCAGCCCATCTAAACACGCCTGAGAGACTGACCCCACATACTGTAGCAGGCAGCACACAATTTGCCACAGGAATCTGTTGCTGTCTGCGGAGACCAAAAATGATTGAAATATTTCAGTGTGGGTTTAATTACAGCCTCTGCTTGGGTACTGAAATGGTGCCGGAGCCTGCAGCTCAGTGCTGCCCAGCTGCACTCGCAAAACTTCTCGATGCACATCAAAACTGCTAATTTAAAAATGTAGCTCTTTGTCCAAAGCACTAGCGGATAATTAATTGCGATTGTTTTGGTTGGAATTTAGAGGAAATGTTCAGCATTCTGACAGATTTGCTTACTCGCTTTCTTTCGCGGCGCTAGATGGGAAGATCAATGTAACTTTTATGTCTGTCTGTTCAGTATGGAGCCTGAGCCTGGAGATGATTAGCAATAAATCCAGCACTTTGTAAGTGCAGCAATTCAGAAAACTCTTCTCCCACTTTATTTTCTCCCACTTTTTGCAGCACTAAAGCCATAAACGCCATCATTGGATCCTTAAGTATTAACTGTGCTACATGTCTTCATGCGTATTCTTTACTGTATCCGACTGCAGACACCAGTTGTGTATGTGAATGTTGCTTTCAACAAACCTAAAAGAAATTCTCAGTAAGAAAATGTTATGGCTCATTAAAGATCTAACACTTAGCAAAAATATTACTTAATCCTCCTGTTGTCCTCATTTATGGCACCAAAAAATATTGTTCCATTGTGTGAAAAAAATCCAAAAATTCTGCAAAAAAAATCCCCAAATTTATAAAAATTTGCTAAATCTTCAGGAAGAAAATTCCTTAAAAGTTTCAATTTAAAGTTTTTTTTCTTAAATCTCCAAATTTAGCAAGAAATAAAAATTAAAAAATAAATAAATAAAAATTGTAAATATTTTCAAAAATTGAATAAAAATCTTCCAAAAAAATCCTAAAAATATCTTAAGTGATTCCATATATATCAGTAAAAGTTCTGATATTTTCTTTAAGAACATTATGAAAAAAATCAACCAAAATCCAGCGAATTTCACTGGATTTTGTTTGATTTTTTTCTGAATGTTCTTAAACAAACTTTTTTGGAAACATTTCTTTTTTTCCACCAAAAAATGTTCAGAAATTTCCCAAAAATGTTGAAAATGTGGAATTTTCACCGTGAAAATATATTTATTTTTCCACATTTTCAAACTTTAAAACGGGTCAATTTGACCTGCAGGACGACGCGAGGGTTAATGTCATTTCTCAGAATATTTTGACCATGGCTGTTATTGAGGAACATAAAAAAGGGAAAGTTGCAGCTGGCAGCTGGCTCTCCTTTGGAAACCTTCAACCGTCGTTCATCCATGCCCACTCCTTTCTGCTTTGAAAGTGCTGCATCTGCCAGACCATCAGAGGAAGCGTGCAGAGCAGAGGAGGCCTCTCTTCTGAGATCCCTTGCTGCTTTGATGCCTCAATAGACCTGCGGCCAATAAGACACAAAGAGAGGTGGAGAGATTACTGATGCAACATATCTGAGTTTATAGCTGAATGAGGCGCTTCGGGGCAGTGAAGTAAAGTCAGACACTCGGCCTGAGAAGAACTTTGGCGTTCAACTTCAAGTTTGTGGCTTTACAATAAAATTATTCTTCTGTGGAAGTGGTGAGTTTTGCTTTTCATGGTGACAAATTTGCGACCTTTACATTTATTTTTACTAGTCTCATTACAATGTACTTGAAGTATGTTTCAGGGGACAAAATGTTGTTGGGTACACAAAAATATGTCAAAACTACTGAGAGGTTCCTCTCTCCTTTGCCTCTAATTCACACTCACTTTATGGGATTTTATAAAAGCTCATTTGTGCTCTTTGTCTTGTCCGAACAATGTAATGAGCAGAACTGTTTTTTAGAATTAATGATGCCCTCCGGTGAAAATCAAGCCTTGTTAACATGTCCATACGGCATCTTGTACATGCTGAAAGACCTCCCGTCTCCCAAAAATGTACAACTAGACTACACAGGAACATATTGTTTGCTGATTCTTTTTGTTTGTGACATATCAGAGTACATTTTAAATTAGCACATCGTTGTAATTTATTTCATTGCTTTACTGTCGCTCCTTTTCAGATGAGAGACTCATCACCCTGGCAACCCAGAAAATGGAGGAGAATCTTCAAACAAGCTGTGAAATGGTTGTATTTTCATCCAAACCGTGCTGCTTTCTAAAGCCTAACCAAACAATGTTGGTGCCAAAACTTAACCAAGCTTCTAACATGTAGTGGTTGTTGTGAAAGTGCCACATGAAGTGAACTATTTCCTTTATTTGTGAAAATTGAAAGCAGACAAGTGAAAATGAAACTTCTCCTGGATGAAAGTCCTGTTGCTGATTTATGCCTCCATCCTCCTCATGCAGACTTTGTCACTCCTTCCCTACTGCATCACAGTCTCAGCTTTTGGGAGAAAATATGCTTCTTTCATAACATAAATGAAAATGCAAAAGCAAATAATGCCGGGGTCATTGTGCCTTCAGTAACAAAATGAACACATTGCTGGGGCTGTTGGTAAATGTATTATTACTTACAGTTTAGAGAATAGCACTCCATCATTGCAGTGGGCGAGAGACAAAATCTGTTCATCACCTCTCTTTCTACCAGAGAAGAACGAGAAAGACAGCTTGTTTATAACAAACTTTTTTTCCTCCTTGGTAGTTTGTTGAATGGGCTGTCTTATGGTATGATTTTCCATATCGTGTAAAACTTTAAGCCCTACACTAATTTGACACCTCAGCTTCACAGAGATGAAACTACGATGCCTCCATAGAAAGATCTGAATCTTCATTAACCTTCCTAGTAGACCAAAGAGCCTCAACAGACCTGAACTGTAAACCTGAGAAAATCTCTTTGGTTTTGACTGCTGCTGTATAACAGTGACACCTCACATTCCTAAAAGCAGCTGCCAACCTGTGAGGTTCAAGGTTACTTTATTAACACCCGTGGGTAGATTTCTATTGCAGAAAAATAAAAGTCATTTGGCATTGCATAACAAAACACACATTGAACCAGGTACTTGATCGAGTGACACATGGACCCTGAACGATTTTTTAATACATACACCACAAACCTGGTGGGAATCAAATAAGCTTTGGTTATATGTGACGGCAACTATGTGGGTGACAACTACCTAAAGGGGCTGAAAAATGGAACTTGTAAATAAAAAGATATGACAAGTTATATACCCCTGGGGTTCATACGGGCCCCAGGTATACTGATGAGGGTTAATTATTTTACACATTGTAGATTAATACTGAAGACATCAAAACTATAAAAGAACACATATAGAATTATGTTGTAAACAAGAAAGTGTTAATCTCCAGTACTAATCTACAATGTAGAAAATAATACAAATAAATAAAAAGCACTGAATGAGAAGGCGTGTCCAAACTTTTGACTGGTAGTGTGTATATAGGAGCAACATTTTTGAAGACAATGTTATGGAAGACACATCAAGAGCATTTCCACTGTGGAACTGCAGATCACAGTCTCAAAAACGTGGATTCACACAGCCAATGCGTTTCAGATACAACAAACCTGAGGAAGCTGGGTGGGGTTTTCTCTATCATTACTCTTCTCCTGGATCATTTTCCAGTAGAACATGTTTGGCTGAATTACTCCAATATTGCCATTGTGCAGCATAGAATAGTTTCCCAGTGTTTGAGCAAATTTGTAGGTGAGCTTGGGCGCTGAAGCTGCAGGCGAGTGGTGCAGGGCTGGGTGGAGAAAGACACAGATATGAGATCTATGCATACTAAAGAAGGCAAAAATATGGACTTAAAGTTAAGCCATTTTTAGTCTTGGAAAGAAATCTCCCAAATATATAACTCTGATACACAGAGATGAGTGTTAAAGCAAACACCAGAGAGGAACCTTAATGATGTGCTGCGCTGGTAGCTCACTACATATTTCAATCACTACAGCATTAATTAGCTGCTCTGCTCAGATGCCTCAAATTGCATTCAATGAGATTTTACTGCACAACAAAACATTGATTTTACCTGAATATTAAACAAACCTGAGTGAGATAAAAGAGAAGAGTGGAAAAAGAGATGAGAAGCTCAGAGGATGTTTGGGTGTTACTGTAGATAATCTTGGGGATATGACTGTGGATGTGCTTTTAGCCAGTGTACCCTCTGCTTCAACCTTGCCCGAAGCTAGTGTAGAGTTAGAGCAGCATGCCTGAGGCCTGGCCATGTCTGAGTGATTAGATAAAGCAGGAGAGGCCAAGCGGTGGGAGCCTTAGCCAAGTTTATGCTGCACTGACCACGCTGAGACCGGCGTTGCATTGGCCAGGATGGCAGGAGGCTGTCAGCGTGTCTATCCACTCGCAGCACCTTAAAAGGAAGTAAACACCACAAGTAAACATGTTGATTCGTGTAAACATTTTCGCTACTGATTCATTTTCCAAAACAAAGCTTTTTTTTTTTTGCTATCTGTGGCACTTGCCTCGACCGTAAGCTGTGACAGCACATCTGGCTGGGGGACACTGTTCTATATTTCATGCTGCGTAAGTGTGCCTTTTTCTCTACCGTGCTTCATGGTAATGAGATTCACTGAGGTGTCAAATGCTGCTCTGGGCGTTTTCCCATCTCCCAGTTCAGGTCAGAGGAGAGCGACGCTTTGACAGTTGCGGATGTAGCCATATCATGTCTGACATGACAGTGAGGTTTAAAAACGCCGCAGCAAAACAGTTTGTTTTTTTCCCCAAATAAAATGTCCTTTAAAGACCTGGATGCAACACGAATGAAAACGGCTTCTCCTTTTAAAAAGGCAGATTATCGTGTGCACATAAATCCATGTTATCTATCCATCCATTAAATCAACCCCTCAGGTGATGAAATGCATTTGGGGAAAAGGTGAAAAAATCGGTGAAACAACAACAATATGTGGCTCTCTTGCAGGATTCATTTTATTTTCCTGAAAGCTGACTATGAAGCAGAGAGGGGTGATTTTAATGGGATTCTTGCTGCACCAGAGCAGCAGTCATGGACCTCGCAGTTGTCCACAGTGGAGGCTCAGGGGATTGATGATAGCAGGGATGAGGCAGCACTTGCCAGGACTCCTCTCTCCTCAATCTGGTAATTGCAGTACACATCTTAAAGGCTAGGCAAATGACTCATTTTCCACACTGTTAAAGAAAAAAAAACTGTTGTTTTTATGGTAAAATCCTGGCAGCTGTGGTTGCCAGAATGCTACTGTAAAACATTTTCTACATTCACAGTAAAGAAATGTATTGATATTGTTGATTTTATGGTTAAAAACGTGCTTCATTCCATATTTTACTGTGAAAAAAGAAAGTTTTAACCTTTAGAAATTTGAAAATTTACATGAAATATGATATAAAATAAAGTTTGTGTAACTTATTATAAATATTACAGCATTTTTCCATTATTAGCACAACAATTGGTGTATTTAACATTAAATATATGGATTTTCAGCAAAAATTGTAGTTAAAGCTGTCATAAATATTAAAGCATATGTCCGTTATTAAGGCAAAACTACATAAATTTGACAAGTACAAACTGTATGTTTTACATTGTCTTGTTACTTGTTATAAATATTGCAGCATGTTTCCATTACCAGTACAACAATATGTACATTTAACTGGGAAAAACTGTGTTCTTTTCAAGAATTAAATGCAAAAATTACAGTATTATTACACATATTATGGCAATTGTCTATTAACAACTGTGCAGCAGTCGGGAAACGTATTTTTTCATAAAAATCTAAAAACCACACTTTTCTCCTGATTAACCTGTTTATGGGGATTCAGTGTTATATAAATTGCATCAGGTTATTTTAGAGTTTACAGATTTTTACCGTCATGGTTTGACAGTTTTTCACCATATAACGTACGAACATTTTTTACAGTGCAGGGTGAATCTAAAGCTGCAGAAAATGCCACAGCGCCTATGCAAAAACCTGCATCAAAGAGTCAACTGTGATGCAATAACTTGTCCTTTCTGCATTTTTATGCTGTAGAGTCATAAAAAAATAGATAACGAGGTGAAAAATATTTCTGGAAAATCTTCTTCTGATCCGAATCACAGCACGCCGCAATGTGCAATATGATGACAATTGTGCGAAAAGCAGCATTTGTTTCACAGTTGCCCTGCCATTACCGAGCTAATTGACAAGTTTAGAATGATAGAAAGTCATTTCTTTGAATTCGAGCCAGAGTGCTTCCACACACTGATGCCCACAGCAGAAGCACCATCTGTACGGCATTCCATAAACGCTTGCCATTGCCATTTTTAAACAAATGTGTTCTTGATGAGCAGCTTTTGTTTCATTATCTGCCTGGATGAGTCAAAGGTTTTGTCCCACAGCTTTCCTGACATGTTTCTACTGAGCTGCTGGTTCTGTTTTGCAGTGAAAAATATAAAACATTCCAACAGCACTACGAGGCCTTCTGAGAGCGTGATTGGTGCCTTTGTGGCTGTTTCATGTTGTCTGGTTATGGAGCGTGGCTCTTTTCTCATCAGGTGAAAGAACTTAGCCATATAGGTTCCCAAGCCTCTCTAATCCCGGGTCTTTTATTTTGCAAATGCTTCCTTTCAGATTATGTTTCTCAAAGGTAGCTACATTCTTTTTAATCCCCTTACCTTGCTCCCTGGCAGATGTTTGCTTTGGCTGGCTCGCACACTAGTAATTTATTTCTTGTAGAAGCCATAATAGCACTGAGCAGGTAAACAACAACTGCCTCTTGAAAATGTAAACAGGAGCTGATATGGGGTCTAAAGGTGGATCAGGTGTCACGCTCTGAGTGGAACAAACAGCGTCTATTGTAATGTATGTGTGGCCATGTATGGCTGTCATTGTGCGCCATTGTCCCCTCTCAGCTCCCATGGGAACCGTAGTGTGGACAGTGCTCCCCCTACTTCACAGATGGAGTTTGCAATTGGATACCTCCAGTGAATAATCTTCTCATTACTTATCATGATGAACTGTGGCATACAAATATCAATAAGGGACTGTGGTGAAGCAATCCAATTAAGGCCTAAAACCCGGTGTCTCATTAGTGCTGAGTCTCTGATAATGCAAATGACACCCTACAAGTAATCAACCTTGAATATAAATGGCCCCGGCAAATCCACCACTACAGGTGATTCTGTCTACCTGGATGTGATTAAAGGCTCGATTCAACACTGCTCTGTTTGAGATTTTGGAATAGAAATTATCATCGTCCCCACATTAAAGTGGGCAGAAAACGGCACCCCACAGGAGGCTGAAATTTCAGTTGTTGCATCAGTGTTTTGCTCAATAAATTGCACATTTGTCTAATGATATTTTATCATCTTGAATCTAATCATCAGACAAAAAGATAATTGTTTAATAATAATTCAAAAGCCCAAAGTATATTTAATGCTTTTTCAATGTCTTTTGGCTTCGGTCAAGATCACAATCTTGGAATTCAGGGTTTCTGTAGCGTTCACCAGTTTAAGAGTTTTGAAGATCCTGCCACACAGAAATCATTTAAAATGATATTAATCTTTTCCATGGAATAACAGAACATTCATATGTCATTTAAAGCTCATTTTTGCCAGTTTGTGACACTACAAATCACAAGTAATATAACCAACCAGTTCATTTAACTGTTAATACACTTGCACAGTTTAACTTGATGACCTTGCCGAAACACAATGCTTTTTTCTTGATGACTCTATAGATTTAAAGGACAAAACAGCTTCTTAAATCATAATCCACTCTCCTACTATTGTCCTGAAGTTAAGACGGCATCATCCTAAAAGGACCTGTAGCTCCATAAGTTGACATGTGAGCCCCTGAAGACTGAAACTCCATTGGTACAGTGGCCTCAAGACACAATTTCTGATTTATTTCATGTTACTTAAACACTAGTCAGCCTCACCTGGAAGCCTCAGAAGCATTTAGTTCCTCTGAAATTAAATGAACATAGACACAAATGATCACTAACAGATGATTAAGACATAAATGAATGAAAACCCATGAGCTTACAATTGATTTAACGTTCTCACTTGTCTCTCTTGCAGTTATATTTGTAGAACATCTCCCAACAGATCACATTCAAGACTCATGTTACTCTGCACAGCAGGCAATAAAAAGTGTCCCCTATTTTTATCGAGGACTTTTGAAAACCTGCAGATATAGGAAGGAATTCAAAATTAAGAACATCATCCCTGATATAAGGTGAAGGCGATGATGATGCCTGAACCATGTGCTTCAAATGAGGGAGATTAAGTTCCGAGACGGTGCACCCAGAAATGACCTGGTGCAGAACAGTGATGAAGATTAACCTAGCTTGAAGTGAAGCTTAACATTGTTAGCAAGGACAGGAACGATGGAGGGAACTCGCTGTGGTCTTCGGCCTCAGGACACAGCAGAAATATGTCAAAAATTCCAGAAAGAGTGTGATAAATAAAGAGGAAAACTTTGCTGTAACAGGATGCAACAGGACCTTCCACATCCCTTCTCATAAAGACCATCACTTGATATTGGATGTAAAATGAATGTGGAATGAATCCCCCGATGCTGAAGTAATTCCTACAATACTGAGCTGCATCCTGCATTTAGACCAGGGGTGTCAAACATGCGGCCCGCGGGCCAAAAGCGGCCCTCCAGAGGGTCCAATCCGGCCCACAGGACGACTTTGTAAAGTGTAAAAATTCCAGAGAAGACATTAACTGCAGATTGTAAATTAGTAAAACTATAAATTTAAAATAATTTCTAGACCATGACAAGTTGTGTTGATTATAATGTAAAATAGTATCATTGTTCTTCTGTCATTTTGTGTCTCATTTTTGTAATATTTTGTCTTGTTTTTGTTGTTTTTTTGTCTTTTTGTCTGACTTTTATCATTTGTTTTATGTTTTTGTCGTTTTGTGTTTCCTTTTTGTCTCACTTGTGTTTTTTGTCTTATTTTTGGCATTTTGTGTCTTGCTTTGTTCATTGTTTTGTGTATAATTTTTGTCATTTTGTGTTTTTTAGTCTTGCTTGCATTGTTTATGTTTGTCATTTTGTTTGTGTCTCTTGTCCATTTTTTTGTTGCTTTGTAACTTTTGTCAAATTTTTTGTCGAATTTTTGTCTTGTTTTATGTCGTTTGTCTCATTTTTTGCTATCTTTTTGTGTCCTTTTCTGTGTCATTTTTGTAATATTTTGTCTTGTTTTTGTTGCTTTTTATCTATTTTTGTCTGACTTTTGTCATTTTGATCATAAAGTAAAATACTATATCATTCAGTTCCAGATATCTATGACTAAGTGTTTCGTGCCTTTGTAGATATTCTGTAATCTGTAAATTGCAATGTGTAAATGATAAACTGAAGCATAATGTTGCTGAAATTTGACTTATTTTTCTTAAGAAATTTCAGGTTGTTCATAATATTTTGTAAAAAGATAGTTCATTAAATGTGAACTTTTTTTGCACTAAAACTAAGGAAAAATTTGGAGTTGTTGTTATTTATAGGTTATTATTCTCTGATTTTACTGGTCACTTGAGATCAAATTGTGCTGAATGTGGCCCCTGGACTAAAATGAGTTTGACACCCCTGATTTACACCAAAATGTCCTTCCTTAAACTGCAACAGGGTTAACTACTGCTTTCAGGGGTCAGCAAACCTGTTCCCCTCTGTGACAACAAACATGGCAAACACGGCATTTAAAGCAATGCTCCTCTGAGAAAACAAGGTTTTAAACATCTCCTCAGTCTTCATTGGCTTTGAAACGGTTAATGAAGTCTCTTTTATTGAGGAGTAATGCAGTGGAGAGGATGGGTCAGCACAAGCAGCCTCTCAGCAGAGAGGCAGGAGAGACATGATGCAACAAAAATGCAACCTGACAGAGAAATCCCTCCGAGGGATTAAAGTCTGCCCGGTGCTCCCTGTGGCCATTTCATGCCTGCTGTGGGTTCCTCTCCAGCTTCAGGCTCTGAGGCCGTTTGTTTCCATATTGGTAATAGTTAACTGGTTGACATGGTAGACGCTGGACAACCTTAAGAATAGTTATGCAAACCATTTAATAGCAGTTTGTCAGTTTTCCACTTCTGCTTTTATGCAGATTAAAGTAATGGGGTATATATGTGGTAATTAAGGTGCTCCTGAGTGGATCCTGATGATACACATATCTTAACCCTCGTGTCATCCTGTGGGTCAAAATTGACCCGTTTTAAAGTTTGAAAATGTGAAAAAAAAAAAAATTCACAGTGAAACTTCTGATGTCCACATTTTCAACATTTTTGGGAAATCTCTGAACATTTTTTGGTGGAAAAAAGAAATGTTAAAATTGTTTCTTAAGAACATTCACATAGAAATCAACCAAAATCCAGCAAATTTCACTGGATTTTGGTTGATTTTTATGTGAATGTTCGTAAAGAAAATATTAGAAGTTTTACTGATATATATGGAATCACTTTAGATATTTTTAGGATTTTTTTTGGAAGATTTTTACTCATTTTTTCAAAATATTTACAAGAATTTTCTTGACAAATTTGGGGGATTTTTTTTTTTTTTTTTTTTTTTAAATAAAATATTTAAGAAATTATTGGAATATTCTTCCTGAAGGTGTTGCAAATTTTCAGAAATTTGGGGGATTTTGTTTGCTGAATTCTTGGATTTTTTTCAGACAAGGAAACAATATTTTTTGGTGGGTTAAATAGCCAGTGACCACTGAAATGATTCAACCAGTTGTACATGATTACTCAGCACATTAAACAGAACTTTCTTTTAAATAGGACATAGCTATAAAAATGTTCTTCTGTTGCCTTTCAAATATTTTCTTCACACGCAGCCTCACATTCTCTACCAAACTGGCCATCTGGGTTATCTGATTGGACAGTCAGTCAATGCATGACACATGTTTCCAAAGTTCCAACTGATCGCACAAATGTTTGCATTTAGAGCGTGAATGCTTTGCATGTGAAGCTTTTGTCTTCTTTTTGGTGTTTCAGAACATGCAGAAAACACTATAGCTGCTGTACAGAGCTTTGGGCTCAGTGCTGCCACAGAGGAAATGTCTTAAATCTTCTTGGTGCTCTCGGTCTTCTGCTGGACCCTCTTCTCAACTTCTCTCCAAACACTTGAGCCAAAGCACTTGGCACTGAACTTTTCAGGCATGATTTATTTCATCAGGTCCCATTTTTAAATGCAGGCTTGCATAAGGTGAAGCTTTCCAGGGCTTGGTAACAGTGACATCAGAAAGCCATACTGCCCACAACCAATGGAAGTACAGCTCAAGTGGGAGAAAAAGATAATGAAGTTTTGTTTTGTTTTTTTAAATTCTGACTTGGAGATTTTACATCCAACTGCTCCACTCTTGATTTTAAAGTTTTATTGAGTAGAAGCAGAAGGAGAAACATGTTCACCAGTGGGAGAGGTATCTAGGTTTGATATGGCTTTGGTCTGTTATTGCCTAAATTCCCGCCTCTGTTGCTCTCCTTGTGTTTGATTCAGAAGCCTAGTGTATAATTGCAATAAAACACAAGTTTGACAGACCACAACTGTGAGAGAAATAACACTGCTGTAATAGTGCTTCATGTGTTGCACCATTACAGCAATTTTCAAAGCACTTGAGATTGATAGCAATTCAGATTATAGCTACCTTCTTCCATAACTGCAGAACTACCATCTGCTTAGACATCAATGTTTCCACAGATACGATGCAGCTTCACACACTGACTTGTTACACCGGTAAGTGCATCCATCAGACCTGTAAAAAAAAAAAAAACACACATAATGATGAGACTAACTGAATATTACATGTTAAGAAATCAGAATATTTATCCGTCACGTTTTCCATGAATGTGCTGCAATTAATTCAAGCAAAAGGTGGAGCGTTGTTAAAGTGCAATCAGCTGAAATCAACACAACTTTAATAATGACATGATCAGTAGATTTACACACACGATGCTGCCCTGCCTCCTCTAATAACCAAACATAATTTAATTTCTCCGAGTTTAAAAGCTCACATACCACATTTGTGTGTTTTTGTAAGACTTGCAAAGCAATTACATCTTTGCTAAATAATGAATTATTAATCATTGATATTGAGGCAAGTGGTTACTCTTCATTAATACTTTACAACAAACAGGAAAAAAAGTCCACACAGAAATAAGGCACAGTTTGCCAAAGGTTTACAATGTTCAGGAAGACATCTATTCTAAAAATAACTTTGTCCTCTGACTGATGCATTTTCAGGTTATCCAACAGCTTGATTAAAACAGCTGCCAGTTTCAGCCTGTACCCAGATTATTAAATGATTTTTATACTGTAATTGTATATTCTGTAAGGCCCTCCAGCTGTGAGTCTTCAACACATGCTAGAAATAAAGTGCAGCTCATTAGGGTGGTTTATTCAGAAGAAGAGGACTTTGAAGTGACAGCTTTCTATATACTATAGGTGTTAATATGTTAGACACAACCTGAGATGCTTCAGTAAGCTGCTAAAACTGGACCAACAAGAATCTTCAACGTACATTCAGCTACAGTACGAAAGATAATGTCCAAAAAGAGGCCAAGAGAGACTCCAAAAAAGTTCTATGTACCACGGTCGCCATTTGATGATTCATGAAGAAGACATGGAAATAAGGGAAAAGGATTACTCTTATACTGTGGTTTAGAGTTAGTTAGTCCTATCAGTGTGGTAGGAAAAATATAAGATTGGCAGGTGGAGACTGGGTATTGGGAAGTTCGGAGATTTTCCCAGTGAGCAGGTAGCTCGACATTATGCAGCCGAGATACAAATATTCAGGAAGTCATATTAGATGCAGCGACATGGCTGATGAAATCTGCAACGGCAAGTAGCATCATTGAAAACAGGCGGCACTGATGAAGTCGGTGTCTAGCAATTGTTGCTAAAACATGGGTAGGATGGAAAAAGCCCAGCAGGCAACGATATAGGGAGAGTTTGTTCAGATCATGCTTTCAGATTGATTGTCTGCATGGAATGGAGAGGTCAGTATCCAAGAGGCAGAACCATCACAGAGGAGTGAGCAGGTTTACATACATAACTAGCTAAAAGAGGTAAATGCTGTTGGTAACTTTGGGGTTTCAATCCTAGAGTCCTGCAGCAGGTTTGCCAGTTTCCAGGGTTAAACTGTCAGACTGAGAGCACAAACATTCAGAGAAGGTTATGCAAAATTTCCCTAAAGTGTTGTTTAACCCCTTGACGCCTATTGTCGCAAATTCGCATCATACCACTTTCATTCAGACTGCAGCCAAGATAGCGTATCCACTCCCCTAATGCCGGTTTGTGAATATTCAAGACATACCTCGGAACCTTTTACAAGCACTGGTTTCTGGTAGGACCGGTCAGAGTGGGACCTAATTATTATATATCTGTTCTATGTGTACTAGACAAATTAACAATCTCCACTTATTTTAGCATCAGCTAAAAGTAAAAACAAGCAAAAGTTGTTTTTTTTTTAATTTAATTGTAAAAATTCAGGTGTCAAGGAGTTAAAAATAACTCATTATTTAACATTAATATGTAAATTTGATTGTTTACTTCTAGACTACTCTTCAGTTCTTTTTAGCATTATAGCCTAAAGGGCATGTAATATGTGACAACCAACCCATCCATCCATCCATTATCTATACACCGCTTAATCCTCACTAGGGTCATGGGGGGGGCTGGAGTCTATCCCAGCTGACTCAGGTGAAGGCAGGGGACACCCTAGACAGGTCGCCAGTCTGTCACAGGGCTACATACAAAGACAAACAATCACTCTCACATTCACACCTACGTGCAATTTAGAATGATCAATTAACCTCAGCATATTTTTGGACTGTGGGAGGAAGCCGGAGTACCCGGAGAAAACCCACGCATGCACAGGGAGAACATGCAAACTCCATGCAGAAAGATCCCGGGAAAGCCAGGACGCGAACCAGGGACCTTCTTGCTGCAAGGCGAAAGTGCTAACCACTACGCCACTGTGCAGCCCGACAACCAACCCAACAGTAAAAAATGATTTGTGAAACTCTACAACAGTTAAACAGGGCTCTAGAGAAAGGATGGACGAGGAGGGATCATAAACCAGCACAGATTCAATTAGAGGTGCGCTCTTGAACATCATTGCGTGACTGTGAAGTAAATTAAAACAATATTTTATTCATCTGAGCAGAGTGGATTACTTCATTCAAGTCATGTATGATTGCATTTCCATAAATAGCATTAATGGAAAAAAATATTGCAACATTTTAAATGCAGCTGGCTAAATCAAAGCAGGCTACATCAAGTGTCAGGTCATCATTACATTCATTCAACAAGAAAAGCACTCAGAAGCTGCGCCAAGGCTGCCCAGTCGATTTGTAGTAGGATCGCAATGATGTGATCATCAGCAGGCAGCTGACGTAGTGTTCACTTGTTGTCATAGTTACAGTGACACCGTGCTGCTATCTCTCAATGATACAGAAATATTTAACAAATCCATGGATCCAGACTATAAGCCACATCACTGCCAAAATCTAATCACTTGGTCCTTGTGTCATTTCTGACCTTCCCTGAAAATTTCATCCAAATCCGTTATTCTGTTTTTGAGTAACGTTGTACACAGACAGACAGACAGACAGACGGACAAACGTATG
Organism: Amphiprion ocellaris; assembly: GCF_022539595.1. Classification (NCBI taxonomy): domain Eukaryota; kingdom Metazoa; phylum Chordata; class Actinopteri; family Pomacentridae; genus Amphiprion; species Amphiprion ocellaris. Next base: position 36,484,188 of record NC_072770.1, read on the forward strand.
CCGATCGTCGCATAACTCCACCGCGTTCCTTGCCGCAGGAGTATTGATTTCCTTCTTTCTGTATACGCAAACAAAGAGGAAGACTTTGGCACATCATTTTCATTCCTTTACATTTTAATCTAACAAAATACAGATTAACAGCTTGTATGTTCTTTTCTTCTTTTTATTAACGATTCATTGATTGATGAACGTGTTGTGTCTGAATTTGGTGTTACAAATTGGGCTGCTTTCTATTCCCAGTCCACCCCCCAAACATTAGTGTATCATTCATTGTGTTTGACTGCCTGTGTCACTCATAATGCTGCAACAGTGAAGGCTTTTGGGATGAGGGGTAGCAACTGTGCAAACATACTGCTGTCTTGCATGACTTTGCTATGTGTTGCAGTGGTGTAAAGTCACCCAAATAGACTGAAGAAGGTACTACTACTAACAGTAGGTAGTTAGCCACACATGCTAATGACTGTAGCTTACACTGGGGAAACATACTGTTTCGGTAATTTATGACTTCAGCCACTCTCCATACTATTTAAATGCTTATTGCACTTTTCTCCCACAGCCTCATGCACACCTTTCAGCATGCAAAGACATCCAGTGCTGTCAAAGCTGGCAATGTTTGTGAAGTTAACACTAGACTGTCACTGTTTGGTGAATGGACAATCAATCTGTCAACCGAGTCTTTTAATGTACTTCAGAGTAAGCCCATTTTGTCACAGATTTCTCACTTTGTGGAAACATAGTTTTTTCTTCCCTTCTACTCCTCCCCTCTTCTTTCTCATCATTCAAATAATGTTAAATGTACATACTGTGAATCCATTTAGATGGCTAATCTCTTGGGAGGATTTCCTGTGATAGCACACTTGCTTCAGTGTGACTTAAGTTATAGGCGGTCACCTGTAGAGGAGGCCATTTTCTACCAAGCTCACTCTGGAGCTCAGTCGGCTTACAATTATTAATATGATAGTGGGCTGAGACTCCGAAAAAGCTTTGAGCAGCCTTGAAGAAAATCCAATTATGATCTTTGATTCCTCTCCAGAAACAGATTACCTATCTCACTAATGACATTTTCCTTCCCATTCAAGCCCTCTCTAAATGTGACGATTGAGAGACTGTGTGGGCGTTCCAAATGTGCGGGGATGATGATGATAATCTATTCCTTTACAGGTCTATCAGATGGACAGCTCGCATTATGTATAAATGCTTTTCTTGAGATTCCCTGCTGCATGAGATGAACTTTATGAGGATTATTTGAACCTCTCAATATATTAAGTGATGGCAAGCGGGGAAAGAGGATTTTTTTTTTTTCCTGTCTCGCAAGGAGTTTAATTCAAACGAAATGAGGGCAGACTGACATCCAGGCTGATTTTTGTTTAGAACTACTGGGCCTGTCATCAGCTGGAGCAGATGGCGCGAAATCTGTCAGTTTCATGGAGGTCTCTGTGTACACAAGTGTGTCTAATAGTTTTTCCTTTAAGCCAACATGTCTAACACCACTATTGCTTTTTAAAAATCAATGCCATTGTTTTCTTAGTAGTTAAGATTTCATTTTTTCCATTTAAGTGATGAATAATCCATGACTCTACAGCTCACTACAGTTATTAACAATTTCATAACCCTGAGGGCATCGTGCTGATAATTAAATCCCAGAAATCTGTCTTCACACCGATCATACTGGGATCAAATACAGCTTTTGGAAGTAATTTTGAGTATTATGTTGATTAACTGTGCTTTATGTTAATAGCTGCAGTGTTTGCATTACATCAACTGTCAAGCCGGTTTCTAATCACAGGTAGGACAGGACTACTTCGTCCTCGGGTCAACTTTCCAGTTAGCACTGACAAGTAGTGCGTGTAGGGGAATTAGACTCTACATACTGGAGAGATTTATTTTTAAATCCCTGCAAATACCGAACCTTCAGGATTTTTTAAAAAAGTTTTCTTTTCGTCTTGGGGGGATTTCATGTCTTGTCACATGATGTTGCTGGAGGATAGCATGTCATTCACAGTGTAGTATACCAAAGTGTAACTACAGCACCTGCACAGATATTTCTGCCAGTGTACCTCTGATACTACCTCCAACGCTCTGGCAACATTGTGAGCACATTGGCACCCAGGTGGAGTCTTTGCTGCCAACCATTACAGCTCCACACCTGAGGCTATGTGAGCAGCAGTCGCACAAGCCCCAAAAGAACCAGCTCAGCTTTTCCATGTGCTTGTTTTTGCTTTCTTTGCATGCAGACCCCAGCAAATGAGCCGTTCTTTCTTATTCTCGGCCATTTGCCTGTGCGCACCACAGTGTGTTAGCATGAGTGCTGCAGAATGGAGGGCTTAATGTACGTCTTTTTTAACAGCATAAATCTTATGTATCGTACATTCTGCAAGAATGAATTAAAGACAAAGTGATAGATGAAAGAGGGGAAGCAGATGAACAAGCAGAGGACATCGTTGACGCCTCCTTACTGCTACTATGTGCTTTTAATCTGCAGCAAGCTGGCGGGAAACCGACAGGAATAGCTCCTGAAATTGCATAATTCTGTTTCAAAGCAGCGTAGGATCCACCAGACTCACAAGATGACGTAATGATTTTGTGACAGCTTCAACCTAAATCTCATTTCAGCCACACCGACGTTAGTTAACCTCTCATGTCGTCCTGTGGGTCAAATTGTTCCGTTTTAAAGGTTGAAAATGTGGGGAAAAAAAAAATAATTTACAGTGAAACTTCTGATTTCCACATTTTCAACATTTTTGGGAAATCTTTGAACATTTTTGGTGGAAAAAAAGAAATGTTAAAAATGTTTCTTTAAGAACATTCACATAAAAGTCAACAAAAATCCAGTGAATTTCGCTGGATTTTGGTTGATTTTTTTGTTCTTAAAGAAAATATTATAAGTTTTACTGATATATATGGAATCACTTTAGATATTTTTAGGATTTTTTGGAAAATTTTTACTCATTTTTTTGAAAATATTTACAAGAATTTTCTTGCCAAATTTGGGGGATTTTTTTTTTTTTTTTTAAATAAAACTTTTAAGGGGAACTTTTAAGGAATTATTGGAATTTTTCCTGAAGGTTTTGCAAATTTTCAGAAATTTGGGGAATTTTTTTGCTGAATATTTGGATTTTTTTCAGACAAGGAAACTATATTTTTTAGTGCTCGTAAATGAAGACAACAGGAGGGTTAAAGAAAAACCCAGATGGTTGCTGCGTTGCTGTTTGTTGAGTTAGTCTGTCTGGCAAATTTGATGATGTTACGAGTGGAGAAAATTGTTCATGTTGCTGAGGTTTAAGCATATATCGATTGTACCTGCCCTTAGTGTAGGTACTTTTTTCTACAGGGGTAGTTTCTGCAGTCGGAACATGATGCATACAGCCTTGAAACAATACAGGAGTTCCTGCTGTGGGAAACAGCCAATGTGCTGCTCACTTTGGTTTTGCTCTTGGTGTTCCCCACCCTTCTGTCAATTGGCTCCTAGTGCTTCCTTCTCTCTTGATCATTGGCTGACATCTGGGTCCCTGCAGCCAATTAATGCCCATCAGTGAGAGATATATATAATCTATACACAGACTGAAGAGCAGCTTTCTAAGGGCCTCTTTGCCATTTATAACATTGAAATTGGCTTTTTTCAACATGAGGATGTAGCTTTTGTTTGTGTTGTATGTAGTATTCCTGTTAGTTTGTGTTGTTACTCTTTATTTTTTTCATAAACTATTTACTGAGTGACCCACCCACTGGTTGCCAGACAGATCTTGTAGGGAGAACACGAGAAAAACAGGAGAAAAGGGCTGTGCCAAGATCTACAAGATAGATAGATAGATAGATAGAAAGATAGAAAGATAGATAGATAGATAGATAGATAGATAGATAGACAGACAGACAGACAGACAGACAGACAGACAGACAGACAGACAGACAGACAGACAGACAGACAGACAGACAGACAGATAGATAAATTTCTTTAAAAATTATATTAAACAATTCTGGAACACGGTGACATTCAAAAGCTGTAAAAATCTATGAAAATATCTAAAATAATGATAGTTATTTTGTAACAGTGATAGTTATTTTATATGGTTAATGCATAAATTAATGCATTTTTGTATCTGTAGCATATTACTAGATGCTACAGATAATAACTTCGAATATTTGTAACTTAATTAAATGCTGATTTAAATACAAAAAAATAAAAAGTTAAAACAAAATCAGAAAACATGGAAAATTTGTAATATAAAACTAAACATTTTTTAATTATAGCCACAAAAATCTTTAAAAAATTCATTTTTTTTACAGAGTATTTTATATTTTTGAGAATGTTATTTCTATTTACGATTGTTTTGTTTGTTTTTGTGCCTTCTTTCTTCATGAAGTCCATTTGTTCACATAATTGCATTCAGCCCATTACAGCTAGTTTTTTTTCAGATTTTTGAACTTCTTTTAACTCTTATTATTATTGATGGTGGTTTTTTTGAGCTGTGTCCTTTCTAAACACACTGGTTTGGAGGCTTCTGCTCGTGTTTTTGCCTCGCCGTGTTATTACCACTTTCATTCAACGGCACTGCTGTTGCATGGCGACCACAGACATCCGTGCAGAAATCAGGCAGAGGGCAGGCAGAGGATCGAGAGCGGGAATGAAGCAACAAGGGAAAAGAGCTTGGTCCAGACAACGGAGAGATATCAGTGGTATCTAACTTCTGTCATCAGGGACAGTGTGAGATCACTGGATAAAAAGACAGACAAACTAACAGCCCTCGTGAGGAATCGAAGAGAGTTTGAGAGTTTTTAGAGACATGGCTACAGGTAAATACTCTGGATCCCACCAATGGTTCTCCAACTATGTATAAGGCAGAGTTTTCATCTATTATCTAGGTTATTTTTTTACATCCTTCTTTACACTAACCTTGCAATCACATCTTACATTCTTCACCACAAGACCACTGACTACCCGGTGTTTTCTTGTATTCTTGTATTTTGTTGTATTTCTGGTATTCTTACAAAATTTTGGAACTTTAACACATTTAAGCAGCTCTTTATTGTGGTTCTAGGGCAGCGCGGTGGTGCATCGGTGAGCTCTGTCACCTCACAGGAAGAAGGTTGCAGGTCAAACCTTCTGGTCCACTGGGGCCGTGCACCTATGTGCAGTTTGCATTGTTCTCACAGGTTGTCTGCTGCTGCTCTGATTTCCTTTCATAGTCCAAAGACATGCATGTAAGGTTCGTTGGTGATTCTAAATTGGCCATGAGTAAATGTGAGCTTGCATGGTTGTTTGTTTCTGTGTGTTAGCCATGCTAAGTTCAGGGTGTAAACTGCTGTGTCAGCTGGGACAGGCTCTAGTCGACTACAACCCTCCACAGAGTAAAGTGGGGGAACTAGCAGCTTAGGGATCGATGAACGATTCTGATTGTGATTTTAAAACTGCCGATAAAAGATTTCAAACTGGCCCAACCATCTCCTCATACGCTTCACCTCGGACTGCATCACTCCCCTTTCCCCTCCACCAGCCTAGGGACGTAACAAGCGTAACAATCTTGAATGATCAGAATGTTCATTGGAATTCGGCAACATACGCGGCCGGGTAGTTAGCATGTCTCCAAGGTTAACATTTTTAATGCAAGACTGAGGGATTCAGAGAAGTGCTCCTTTGAAGTTTCTTGTTGGAGTCAGAAGGGAGGCTGCGAGGCTGTTGAAGACTGTCTGCGATATTGACATTAAAACTCAACACATAGAATGATGCCAATTGAAATTTCATAGTGTTCCCTTCGGGAAGCTGGGGAGTTGGGCATGCCAGTGTGAGATGAATAATGAAACTTCCCTCACTTTGCTCATTTTTTATTTAATGTGGAACTCTCCTTTGTTGCTCCCTGAAGCTCCACGGGAGCCGGTGTGCACGCAGTACAGGTGTAGAGTCAAAAGAAAAGAGCCAAGTTCTTATTTTATATATGCATGAAATTGGGCATGAAGGTTAAATGATTATGAATAGTCTTTTGTTGTGGATTTATGGATCACTGCTGGCTTCCACTACTGTTTGTCATCACATGGCGAATGTTAAACCAGGATTTGGAATCAGTAAGGACTGACAAAGATACCTCAGGATATAATGGAGTCATATTATTAAATACAAAGACAGGGAATGTGGCATTCAGTCTACCCCCCATGCTCTTGCACAGTCACAGCCATTCATTATCTATACACTGCTTAGTCCTCATTAGGGTCGCAGTGGGACTGGAGTCTATCCCAGCTGACTGGACAGGTCACCAGTCTATCACTACACATAGAGACAAACAATCCCACTCACATTCACACCTATGGAAAATTTAGAGTTACCAATTAACCTCAGCGTGTTTTTAGACTGTGGGAGGAAGATGGAGAACCTGGAGAAAACTCACTAATGCACAGGGAGAACATGGAAACTCCATGCAGAAAGATCCCACCCACTGTGCAGCCCTGCACAGTCACATGCACCTCCCATTTACTTAGTCAGTTTAGTTCACAGTTTCATAGCTGTGGTGTCACTTGAGGTTACCTGCATTTGGCATGAACTGCATTTGCCACAATCTGGAATTTCAATACGGAATATGGAATTTCATTGTACCCTTGCAAAGACAATAAAGCTTCTTAATCTTAATCCACATTGTGGGTACAGCCTCTGTCCAGTTTTTGGATGAGTGTCGTTGTGACTTTAAACTGTTGTATGTTTGTTTACTTTTGGTCAGATTTTGCACCACTGCCTCAGTCAGGTCCCTGGTTCGCGTCCCGGTCGTCCCAGGATCTTTCTGCATGGAGTTTGCATGTTCTCTGTGTGTATGCATGGGTTTTCTCCGGGTTCTCCGGTTTCCTCCCACAGTCCGAAAACATGCTGAGGTTAATTGGTGATTCTAAATTGTCTGTAGGTGTGAATGTAAGTGTGATTGTTTGTCTCTATGTGTAGCCCTGTGATAGACTGGTGACCTGCCCAGGTGTCTCCTGCCTTCACCATAAGTCAGCTGGGATAGACTCCAGCCCCCCGTAACCCTAATGAGGATTAAGTGGTGTATAGATAATGGATGGATGGATAATCTAAGAGCACAGTGACATCATGGCACTGACAGAAAGGCATGTTTTAGATGAGACCTCATTAGAGTTAAGCACTGATGGTGATTTGAAGATCAAAGGACTTTTAGATGTGTAGGTTAAAGCTGAGCCCAAATTAGTTGAAAAGCAGGCGTTTTTTTTTTTTTTTTTTAGATATCTAAGTACATATAATCATTCTATCAACCGTTTTCATGATTATATGTAGCGCAAGGAATGAAACAAAAGTTATTTGTAACCTAGACAAAAAAACATTAGTTTACTTTTCAAAACTTTTGAAGGTTAATGAAAAGATAATATTCTATGTCGCATTTGTCAAAAAAAATCTAATAAACCATTCATTTTCTGCACTAAATGTGTATCCACATCATGCATTTATCAACCCTCTGTGCTCTAGACCTCAATTATTGCACAAAAACTGCTACAGCAACCCACACTGCTGCACTGGATGACATTACCCTTCATTGCTGTGGACCCAGGCATTTATAATCAGTCTGAAAGTAGTCCTTAATAAAGTCACTGTTTTCTTATGTTTCAGGAACATTTGGTAAATGTTGTTTCAGGAAATTACTTTCCACTATATTAGATTTCCATTAGTATTTTCAGACTAGCATTGGGCTTTGACAGTGTATGTAAGGTAAGAAAGCTAGTGTGTTGTTAATGGTTAGAAATACTTAAAACACCAGTCTCATTAACACATCGGGCATCTTTTGATGGTGAACTGCAGCTGTGTAACAACAATTACGTTCTGTCAACTTGAAAGCGCAACCTGTTGCAATGCTAGCTGACCTTCAGGAGAGTTTCTGTGTCTGTCAGAGCCATAAGCTAGGAGGTAGACTTGGCAAAGCACAGATAAACCTCCTGGAACAGCTCTGTGCAGCATTAGAAGCCAGACTGCAGCTCCAGTACAAGACTGATATCCAACTGGTGATGTATGATGCTAATATCTATCCAGGCAAAATAGCACATTTGTTTTTCATTCCTCTGTGAACAATAGTTGTAGGCTTTATGCATTCAGGCAGTGATACTGGGACTCGGCACAACAAGACTTTTTAAACATCTGTTGTTTTCCATTTGTCAGAAACACCTGCCCTACTTGCTCTCCTCTCATCCACCTGTTTTTCTTGTTACATCTCCTCTGTTCTCTCTGCCTGAGTCATGTGTTGCAGTGCAGCCTCCCGGGACTCCATGCCCACCTCTGAATCATAGCTCACCTCCCGAAAGGTTAATAACCTAACAAAAAGTCAAGGGCATCTGTTTGAGTCGTGCCACAGCTGAGTGCTGGGGAAGCAAAAAACACAGGAGTGAAACCACCAGGGCATTGTATTGGATTTTGATTTAAGTAAACAAAAGTGCGCACCTATTTCAGCCCCCCCCCGGAAGGAGTGACAGTAAGAGCAGTGGAGCTTGGAGCTTTTGGCTTTTGGCTTTTTTATGAGATCATGAGGTCAAAGGGCAAGAGTCTGTTTGTGTCTCCCATTACAGTATTGTCTCTGAAGCATTTGATGTCTAGGAAGGTGGTGTGCGATACCAGATATCAAGAGAAACATGACCACAGGCCACACCGCCGAATGAAAAATGATTCTGTTAACCTTTAGTGATATGGATGGAATCCTTGGCTCCGTCTGGTGTAGACCTACTTTAGCTATGCGCATGGTGCTACATCATCACTCACTTTTCATTTTAGCTCCCGAAAAGAGGAGGAATGGCTCGCACACGTGAAGAAAGTTGGTATAAATTGAACGCCATCGTTCATGAGGTTTTAAAACCCTCTGAGAGTGAAAATGATCCACCTGTGAGACTGTGGAATCAGCGAGTCATGCTAATTAGCAATTACACCCACAATCAACCATGTTAATTCACTTAGGAAGAGGTCAGTGTAATTCATTCTCATTTTCAGAAACCTGGACTGACATTAAATTAATGCACCTAAAATAAGTGGCTTTTAAGAAGCACAGTCTTTCGCTCACAGCGGCTGTCATTTTATTACCATTTTATTCTTTTATTCAGTATCTATGCATACATCCACAGTATAGAAGTCTAATTTCCTTTCAGAACAAAGACCCCGCCTCTGTCTCTGTCTACTCCAACACGTGGACAGTGTCTTATGGGAGTGCTTACTTGATTTTCCACTTGTTTCTTCTCAAAACGTATCTCCTGACTGCACAGTTATAACCTTTGGCATTTACTTCAAATGCCAGCTGCAATAAAGGACAGATGCAGTATTAGGAGTTATCTAAAAAAACAAGTCAGGAGATGCCACATCATGCAAACTGCAGACTACAACAACACCAATATGTCAGGATGAGTTATGAGAAGGAATCATTCAATATTTTCATTCACATTGAGATCAATACCTCCCTCATTTGTGCTAAATATGAAGCAACTGTTGGGAGTCAGTTAGCTTAGCTTAGCTTAGTATAAACACTGAAACAAGAAGGAGCAGCAAACCTGACTGTTCATCTAAGAAACAAACTGGGTAACATGTTGTATCTTGTTTTATTTAATCACGCCGGACTATTTCTTGACCCAGTGTGGTGTCTTTAATTCACTGCTGTCTGCCTGTCAACTGCACTATGACAAACAAGACTTTATTTTATACGCAAACAAATGAGTATTAAATGAGTAATATTTCCCAAAATGTTGGATTAGAGAATTAATGCAGAGAGAGGCAGCTTACATTTAATAAAAAAAAAAAGGTCTGTTTAGTGGACCATTATGTTGATGACGCTGCCAAAACAAACACAAAGATATCTTCTGCATTTATGCTACCCTTCTAAAAGTTTGGGGTCACTTAGAAATGTCTTATTTTTGAAAGAAAAGCATTTTTTCAATGAAGATACCATTAAATGAATCAGAAATCCAGTCTTGACATCGTTAATGTGGTAAATGATTATTCTAGCTGGAAATTTTTAATGGAATATCTCTATAGAGGTAAACAGGAACATTTCCAGCAACCATCACTCCTGTGTTCTAATGCTACATTGTGTTAGCTAATGGTGTTGAAAGGCTCATTGATGATTAGAAAACCCTTGTGCAGTTATGTTAGTGCATGAATAAAAGTATGAGTTTTCATGGAAAACATGGAATTGTCTGGGTGACCTGAAACTTTTGAAGGGTAGTGTATGTGCTGCAGTATCTTGACATACACACCAAGCTCATATCAGCCATAAATTGAACGCGGCAATGCAAGTCTAATGCAAAATATGTCAGGAGAGCAGTTCACAATAGAGAAACCCATTTAATTTGAAGCATAGGAACCAAAAGGAAAACACACTCTCAAGGTGCGTGTGTGTGTTTTACTAGATCTAAGGATACAACTCTGTATGGTTCATGTAATATGCATAAAGACAGGCGCAAACCGTCAGAAACCTTTAAATAACTTCAATAAGAATATCACTGGAGAAACAGAACATCCACTATGTCTGTTCTACTGCAATACCTAATTGCAACTAGCAATTAAGAATAAATCCAGAGGAAAAGAAAGACAGAACACAATCCATCAAACTGCTCAGAGACACTACCAAGAGATTACTTGATAAGTTGCCCTGCCTAATGTGGTTAACACGGTAATTTTTCAGATTTTAACGATCATTTGCTCAACAAAGGCTTGTGTTCGGACACTCCTCACAGCCACATCGACTTCACTGAAATACAAATTGTTGCTCTTGTTTTTCTTGCAAGTGCGTTGTATCTGGAAAAACAGCTCATTAAAACGAGTTCTAATCCTTTCTTCTGTCACATTTTCTTACATACAAAATATAGTGCATGTTTGTGTTTTCTAACCAGTCAGCATAATTGTTTGAAGTACCCAGAACCCTGTATAGTTGTCATTTACACGCCGCACAAATCCTATGAATTTTCCCATCTGCATTTGCAGATAAACAAGAAATCCAATCCACAGGCTTTGCTGTTTAAACCCAGAGTTCAATTCCAGCTGACAGATTCACAGGAGATTTTCTTTGCTACCTGTGCTTTCACCATTAACCACAGAATGTGAACCAGCAACCCTGGACATGGAGTAAATTGCATCAGATGCTATCATCAATCTCTATCTGTTGGCAGCATGTCTTATAAACGTGCCAGAGCCGAGGAGCTGTAGTTGGCTGGATTGTGTTGCAGCTCAGTCACACAGGTGTCTTCAGAAAGTCTTGACAGATCCTCCGTGCACCTGGGACTTTCAATCCATCTAGATTTTTTTAAAAACAACAACAACCAAGAAACAAATAATGACTACAGAGTCAATTTTCCCCTAATTATGCTAATATTTAAATTCTTTACAAGTGACAGTTTAATTATAATCCATAGATGTCCACTTGCACTACCAGTCAAGAGTTTGGACACACCTTCTCATTCAATGGTTTCTACTTAATTGTTTTATACATTGTAGATTAATACTAAAGACATCAAAACTATAAAAGAACACATATGGAATTGTGTTGTAAACCAAAAAGTGTTAATCTTCAGTATTAATCTACAATGTAGAATATAATACAAATAAATAACAAGCATTGAATGAGAATGTGTGTCCAAACTTTTGACTGGTAGTGGATATGGAATGTCCATGAATTACATGGATTTCCTCCCATCTAAATTGCTCACAGATGTACCCTTTTGATAATAGAGATTAAAAAAATCCACATATATGCGGGCAAAGTTCAGTCAGGTGGTCCATCACCAGATTGTACTGCGCCATGATGTTGCAAACCATAACTTTAGTCTTTACCACATTTGTCAGGGTGTCAGATTTGGGGTGAACAAACATCGTTTGCAGCTGATTCTCCTTGTGACGTATTTTTCTCTGGTGCACTTTTGATTTAAGATGTTTATTTGCATCATACACACAGGTTTCTCTCACCTTGATGCCTCACACACAGATTATGCAGTGTGTATATTCTTAGTTCCTTTTTACGGAAACACAATTGAATGTAACTTATTGAAGTATTAATTTCTAATACATTCTATTCACATTTATTTTCTACAGATATTATTGATTTTGGGCTGCACACTGGCTTGGTGGTTAGCACTGTTGCCTCACAGCTAGAAGATCCCTGGTTTGTGTACATATTTGTTCAATATTTTGGTTAATTGGTTAATAATTAAAACAGGCTGAGAGACACTTTTCCCATGGTCCATCAGACTCCTGAACTCAAAACACCTGAAAACCTGAACGCACAGTGTCACTTTTAATGGTTCTAATGCTGTTTACGTGCAATTTCCTGACCATATTTATTCTATTTTATTGTTCATTATTTTATTTCCTTTGCTTCCCACATTGTATATACCTGGCCTCCTTTGCATATGTTGTCATTTTAGATATTGTCTTGTTTTATATGTACATTTGATTTTATTATTTAATGTTGATATTTTATTTCTTATTGCATGTTATCAATGCACCGTCCAGCAGAAGCTATTTCTATTTTCGTCATGCCCCCATGTATAGTGACAATAAAGCTACTCTATTCTATTCTATTTATTACCAAAAAGTAATGGCAGCCTCAGCAACTCTTTCTGAAAGAGCTTCCCAGCAGATGTTAACGCAGCCTCACTGTCAGAGCTATGGACTGGTAACCTTGTTAATATTATGGAAGGTTTTTTTTCTTATTTACTGTACTTTTACATTCATTTCACTCAGGTTGTGGCTGCTCCTAGTATCTGTCATAGTCATTAATATCTTATGCTGAAACTTTTTTCCCTACTTGACTCATTCATAATGAATCACTTACAGTGTTTTGAGAAAAGAAGGTATGTTCTGTGTAGGTGTGTGTTTGCTTATGTTGGGAATGTTTTGGTGCCATTCAACCGTCTGATCTGTTAGAATAGGTTAAGACACTGTGTGGGCTGTTATGCATGTGATTTACCATCATTTATTTTCATCACATCGCATAATCTGTCAACATTTCTTTTCACTTTTTCTACTTTTTTCCTCCTTTTCCTCCCTCCTTCCCCTTTGGAGTCATGTTTTTCTTGTCATGTCCCTTCTCACTCTAAAGTCACATTTAAGTAAGAAAAAGGAAAACAGGAGGTTTAGACACATTTAAATCCAATAACCCTCACAAAATAAAAGCTTTGGTCGCTGAAAGATGCTGATGGGATCCTGGGTAAAACCTCCACATCATCCAGAATATTCCTTTTGAGACTGTCAAACACACAACATATACTGTATTAGAGGTTCACTGATTGTTTATCTCTTACAGCCCGAAGTGTCGGGGTCAGGTGCTGTTTTTCAATACAGTTCTGGGTCAAATGCAAACAGTGGCTTTTGTGCAAAGCCTCCATGATCTCTGTGCATCATTTCAACCTACTTTGTGTCCACTTCAGATTAACAATCTAAAACCTTAATCTTTTATTGACAATTACAGAAAAAAGGAGTTTTCCTCTAAGTCTCTGTTTCACAGAATAACAACAGCAATTCTTTTTAATCAATCTGGCTTTAAAGCCCTTCACAGCACCAAAACAGCTACCCATAAACTCACTAATGATCTTCTACCGGCTGCCAGCGTCGAGGATTGCTCTATTTTAATCCCTCTCGATCTTAGCACTTCCTTCGGTGCGGCCGATTGCTCCATTTTACTTGACAAAAAATGTGTTGACACCACAGGCCCAGTGTTCGTAGATACATCACAGAGAGGGCTTTTTCTCTCTCCGTGGCCAGAATCGATACATGATCATTTTAAGGTCCTTGTGTGTCACGTGTTTACCGAGGTTTGACTCCAGATCCTCAACAAACAATGAACATTATAGCTGAAATAATACTTTCATTGGTCTTTGGTTCCTCAGATAACTGTGATTTAATCATAATTAAATCATTTTCCAAGTAAATAAAAGCCAATACTTTCTAATTTCAGCTTCGCTAATGTGGACATTTCTTGTTTTTCTTTGTCATTTGTGATATTGAGTTGATTATCTTTGGGTTTAAAGTGTGCAAATAGGGTTAAGCGAGTGATTACCACAAGCAGAAGGAGTTACCAGAAGTCCGAAGGTTAAAATTGCTGCATATTTCAGTTTGGGGGCCATTTATGCTGCTTTTATGCTTTTATCCTGAACAACTGTTGTCTCAATAAAACAAGCAGTTTGAAGATGGAGAAGTGCATATTTTGAATATTTGAAATGAAAAAATTGATCAATTAATTTGAAAAATATTCTGCAGTTTAAGAAGGGAGTTAAATACAGCAGCTTCACCCTTCAGTTAACATCATCTACTCGAACATATTCAAATAATGATTTGTGATCAAAATACTGTTTTTTATTTATTTTTACACGACATGTAAATATATTATTATCCATGCAAGCTAAGAACTGCACCTCCTTCTGGAAAGTTCTTTTTATATTCTACAATATCTGTTGTTAATCACAGGTCAAAGATCATGCAGACAGCAGTAATCAATATGTGGAAACTTTTCCCAGCCTCTTCTGATCGCTCTCCCCTCTCTGACAAACTGCAGCCTGCATCCTACAAGCAGTCATTTTTAAATTCTCTGTAATTAATCATTCAGCATCGATTTCTCGGATATTACTGTGCTGACTTTCTCTGAGTTTGACTCGGTATGAACCTGCTGTTCTGTGCTTCCACGCTGTGATTTGAGCAGCTTGCCGGAGTTTAGGCACTCAAACGGCTGTGTGAATTGTACCGAGGCTGTCCTTGTGCTTACTCTCAATGAATTGAGCCTCAATTCAGCAGTTACTGCCTGCTTCATGCCGTTTCCCCGACAGGATCAATATCCAATTCAGACTACGCCGGCTTTTGCAATAGCCACCTTACAGGCCGAATCACCCGTCCTAAAAATCTGTCGCACGTCGACTGGCTTTGTCCGTGTCTGTCCGGCCTAATGAGACGTCTCTATGACAACGCCCACTCGTGCCAACATCACCACCTTCACCATCGCTGCCACCATCACCACTCTGCCTGCTAAATGTGAGTCACATGTAGTTAGAAAGCGTACGAAGATCTTAGTGCCTTTAAAATGCTGTGAGGTATTAATATTGAATTTACGGTTGAAACCATTCCAGAAATGGTTATCAGCTTTCTGAGGGTTTCAGCTGTAAAGCCGCAGGAGAGACAAGTGTCACTTTAATGATTCTGTGATTGAGGTTCGGCAGCACATATCTGGATAGTGCATAGTTCGTCATCTTTTGATCTTGGAAGTTATTTTAAACATAGCAGGAGGCACAGCAGGCAGAATCTGTTAAAGGTGTGGTATCTGGAGATATAGTCATCAAAGCCAACACAAAATTCGGGCTCATAAATGCAAACGACATTTACAGAACTGTGGATATTCATTTCTAAAAACTGATTTTGGTCCAAAGAAGACGTCAACTGCACTGCCAAGAAGAGGAGATGCAATGTAGGGATGTAATGAGGTAATTACTTGAATGGTTTCTAAAACTCTTTTACTGCAAAACTAAGTTACAAAGTCTGCACTTACACGATGACACATTGGCGAAGTGACACCAGACTATTTGGCTATTGGATCTCAAAAAATGTAAAATTTTCTCGTCATTACAGCTGCAGGCACTGCACAGTGGTTAGCACTGTCACCTCACAGCTAGAAGATCCCTTGACCTGGGATCTTTCTGCATGGAGTCTGCATGTTCTCCCTGTGCATGAGTGGGCTTCCTCCCACAGTCCAAAAACATGCTGAGGTTAATTAGTGATTCGAAATTATCTGTAGGTGTGAATGTAAGTGTGATTGTTTGTCTTCTTGTGTAGCCCTGCAATAGACTGGTGACCTGCCTCCACCCAAAGTCAGCTGGGATAGACTCCAGCCCCCCCACGACTCTACAGAGGATAAAGTGGTGTATAGGTGGGTCAATATATAATTGTGGGACTTTTTGTATTATAGTTGACATTTTTGCTGTTTTCAGGCCTAAAATCAACATGGCCGTCTATAGGCAAACACCACATGGCATTTTTAGAGAAAGATTCTTCTAAAATATTATATATACCACTGAATAAAAATGAAATTTAAAGTTATTTATAAAGATAGCGTAGTAAACCTGTTGACATGCCATAAATCCACACTTGACTCACACACTACTTTATATTAAATAACTCAGAAAGCCTTGGAGTCTTTCCTCTTTTTTACGCTTCTAGTCTTGTGGACTTTATGTTTGCTGCATTCATTACTGTGTTGTGTTTCCAATGGAGACTTAATGACACTTTCACTTGTGATTTTCAGTTTGTTTCATCCTGATATAAAGACCAATGTAAGTGCATCAGTCTGTACTTCTATGAATCCTGTTTTCTTGTAACTTTGCTATTCTTTGCAATACATTTAGTCGAGTTGTTTCTCCGTAAAAACCTCTTTTATCCCCACAGACGCATCTTACTCCTGAATTGATCCTGTGTTCTGAAAAAATATGCAAATGAGGGAAAACGAAAAAACTCAAAGTTCACAAAAAGTTTAGTGTATTGCTAAATTTAATTTTATGTTTTTAAAAGTGAACTATCCAATAGCAGTCAAAGGGCACTGAATCCAGGAAAAGCATCCATTTCTGGAATTGGAAAGATGTATATAAAAAGTGTTTTGACCTCAAAGGGTATTGCAACACACACACAAAAAAAGAGAAGGGGCCACAAGAGGGAGACAAAGTGCCACCTAAGTGGTAACCATCAACATCCACACACTTCCAGAATGCAGAAAACATTTCTATTTCTGAAAAAGGAACAATATATATTGCCACAATTTGATGGCATTTGTCAAAATCCATCTTGGTGCATGTTTACATTAGAAGTGGACCTGGTGTGGCTTTAAATAAATGAATACGTTATTGAGTCGCTGCCTTTACATTAAAATCCTATGTTCGTGTGCACATAATGGAGAACAGCATGATCTCTTGACTGCCCGATAGTCATGAGCCACATCTGTTGTAAGCCTGTCAATATTTGAGGTTTGAAGAGAAAGGATTCTTTGTAGCAGTGAGCAGAGCAGGCATGTACGCCTGCATTGTTTGCTGGACTCATGGGGGCTGCAATTGCAAGACAGTCTGTAAGTTTTGCATCAGCAGCGACATCTCCGACCAACAGCATGTGACCTCTTAATTGCAATGCCTTTGGTCCTACAACAAAGCCACGGAACAAAAGATCGCCCGCAGATGATGTCAAATTCATCACAGGAGTCTCGAATGTAATGCTGTTTTTCCACAGCAGTGCTGAAGATAACACATTTCATATGTTAGATGCTGTTGGAAAATGTATAAATCCAGTCATCTTCAGTTTCCTTGCAAAACCTTGTTTGAAGAAATAGTAGGTATCAAAAAAAGCTCTTTAACCCTCCTGTTGTCTTCACCTATGGGCACCCAAAAAAATATTGTTTCCTTGTCTGAAAAAAATCCAAAAATTCAGCAAAAAAATTCCCCAAATTTCAGAAAATTTGCAAAACCTTCAGGAAGAAAATTCCAATAATTCCTAAAAATTTTCCCTTAAAAGTTTTATTTTAAAAAATCCCCCAAATTTGGCAAGAAAATTCTTGTAAATATTTTCAAAAAATGAGTAAAAATCTTTAAAAAAAATCCTAAAAATATCTAAAGTGATTCCATATATATCAGTAAAACTTCTAATATTTTTTTAAGAACATTCACATAAAAATCTACCAAAATCCAGCGAAATTTGCTGGATTTTGGTAGATTTTTTTTCTGAATGTTCTTAAGAAACACTTTTATCATTTCTTCTTTCCACTAAAAAATGTTCAAAGATTTCCCAAAAATGTTGAAAATGTGGACATCAGAAGTTTCACTGTGAAAATCTATTTTTTCCCACATTTTCAAACTTTAAAACGGGTCAATTTTGACCCGCAGGACGACATGAGGGTTAACTAACAGTATTCCATATTGTACATTCAGTTCAGTCAATGCAGAAATATTTTACTGCGCAATCCCAGGGGAATTCTTCGTCTTTTCAGATAAACTAGAGAGTGACAGACTCATTTTGACATTTGAGAACATGGGCCATCACCAGATCATCTTCAGTCTGCTCCTGGTTTCAAAAGCTTATAAGCATATGTACCTTTTATTCTCCCTGCTGTAGAGTTACATTACAACAGAACACTGAATAAATATGCACACTACCACTACCACTGTCATTTTTCATGACTCTTTGAAGAAAGTGCGGCATATTTTTACATAATAGACACTCGTCGCTTCACATAAATCACATGTGTTCGCACTGAGACTCCTGATGCCCTTGATTTCCAAACCTCTCAGATGAATCGGTTCATGAAAATGATGCTATGCCTGAAAAAACCTGTTGTAGCCAGTCCCTATCTTCAAGGAAGATAACTCCCATCACGTTTGTGGCTGCGAATCTGCAGGAGAATTTCACTTTTACATTAAACTATAGCAGAGCTACAAAATTACACATGAAAACATGCTGAAGAATACAAGCAGCTGTAAAGTTGCAGTTTGTTTCTCTCTATACTAGGGGTGTCAAACATGCGGCCCGCGGGCCAGAAGCGGCCCTCCAGAGAGTCCAATAAAGCCCGCGGGACAACTTTGCAAAGTGTAAAAATTATACAGAAAAGACAATAACTGCAAATTGGAAAATTGTAAAACTGTCAAATTTAAATAATTTCTAGACTATGACAAGTTCTTTTGATCATAAAGTAAAATAGTAAATTGCTCATTGTTCTTCTGTCGTTTTGTTCCTCATTTTTGTAATATGTTGTCTTTTGTTTTTTGTCTTTTTGTCTGACTTTTGTCGTTTGTCGCATGTTTTTATCTGGGGTTTTTTTTGACAGTTTGCCTTTTCCTTTTTCTCTCGCTTGTGTTGTTTGTCTATTTGTTGTTCTATTTCTCACATTTGTCATTTTTTGTCTCGTTTGTGTCATTTGTGTAATTTCTTGTCCCATTTTTGTCATTTGTCCATTGTTTTGCTGCTTTTTACCTTTTTTGTCTAATTTTTTATCACTTATTTGCTTTGTTTCGTGTCATTTGTCTCATGTTTTTGTCATTTCGTTCTTGCTTTTGTTGTTTCGTGTCTCGTTTTTATAATATTTTGTCTTGTTTTTGTTGGGTTTTTTGTCTGACTTTTGTCATTTTGATCATAAAGTAAAATAATAATCATTATTAATAATCATTCACTTCCAGATACCTGTGAGTAAATGTTCTGTCTTTTAGACACACTGTGTTCTGGGAAGTTTTAATGTGTAAATGATAAACTGAGGCATAATATTGTTGAAATTGAATTTATTTTTCTTAAGAAACTCGAGGTTGTTCATAATGTTTTGTAAAAAGATAGTTCATTAAATGTGAACGTTTTCCAAATGCACTTTTTTGCACTAAAACAAAGGAAACATTTGGAGTTGTTATTTATACTGTGATTTTACTCAAATTGGGGTGAATGTGGCCCCTGAACTAAAATGAGTTTGACACCCCGATTTATACCTTCATAAGTGCAATAACACAATGTAGCACTGTTATAGTCTTTAATATATTTTTATTTGTATCACTATTATACTTCTGTATTTCTTGTCTTGTTTCCTACTATGCTTGATTTGAATCTATCTGATATGTGAACTCCACCAGTGAGGGATCAATATAGTTTATCCTGTCTAATCTATACATCCATCAACCTTTGACCTTTTCAATACAAAATGTCATCACTTAATCGTTCTATTTTATCAGACAGCTGTCAGAGGTAGTAATAATTAGTATGAAGTTTTAAGTTAGTTCAAGAAACTGTCTTTTGATGTCACAGTGATCTCAATCTCCAAAAAATAGCCAGTTAATCCAGGAGTTTAATTACAGTTTTCTAAGTTTAAAGAAATTCCCTTCAAGACATATCGTGTTCACAAGAAAGAGACAGACACCTCCACTCTCCCTGGATGGAAGCACAGGAAACAAGTCAACTCACAAACCTTCTTTTCCTCTTAATATTTCCTTAATGAAGCAATGTTAGTAAAAACTACCCCCAACAGAAATATCATGAAAAATTGAAAAGAACGACTGAGGCAATGTCTACTTGTGGCTGGAAAAATCACTTTGTTGATCCTAAATCAAGCCCCACCGTCAAGCTTTTTCCCAAGTCTTCAGTCATATCACACTGTCTTAATGAGTTCACACTGATCCTTAAAGGGCGATGGAGTCATC
This sequence comes from Amphiprion ocellaris, assembly GCF_022539595.1. Taxonomy (NCBI): domain Eukaryota; kingdom Metazoa; phylum Chordata; class Actinopteri; family Pomacentridae; genus Amphiprion; species Amphiprion ocellaris. The sequence continues at coordinate 36,504,333 of NC_072770.1, forward strand.
ACAACTACTGAGCTCACACATCCTGTCAGAGATCCTTCTCCATGACAACTCAGCAAACTTGTGAGCCACTAACAAGATTCTTATTTGGAATTGTCCCTATAATGGTCCCATGATCAAGTTCTTCCAGAATCAGGGCCCCAGCAGATGATATGGAGGTTAAAGTTTACTGGGCATGTTGAATCACACGGCCTGTATGGTCAGATGTGTATTATGCAGGCCCGATTATAAGAGCGACATATAAAACAGGGGAATAATACAACACAAGCAGACCTGTAGATTAATTTTTGAGCATCACATTATCTGCAACACTGTTAATTCTTGGATGCCTTTGATAAGATTTTGCCCCAGGTGTGTTTCTGCATTTGACAGTGGGGAAACCTTTAGAGTCATTTTGGCTCATCAGAAAGGTCTTTCCTTTGTGGTTGCAGCTCCAGAGACTCCTATAGGTACAACTTGGCTAAGAAATATTTTTAATTCAACTCAATTCAATTTTACTTAAATAGCGCCAATTACAGGTCAGATTGTCTCAAGACGCTTTACAGAACCCATATGCCTGACTATCTTTAAAAGTCTCACTATAAATGAACTTGAAGACACTCTGAGGCCCAGTGAGGCTACAACCAAGACATAATGCAACACTCAGTAAGAGACTCTTTCCATTCAATATGCATGTCTTATCTCTTCCATGGACATGCTTCTAAAAAGAAGAAAGAAATGCGAGTAATAGATCAATCATGTATATACACTACTCTTCAAAAGTTTGGGGTCACTTAGAAATGTCCTTATTTTTGAAAGAAAATGAATGAAGATAACATTAAATGAATCAGAAACCCAGTCTAGACATTGTTAATGTGGTAAATGACTATTCTAGCTGGAAATTTTCAATGGAATATCTACATAGGGCAGTGTTGCCAACTTGGCGACTTTCTCGCTAAATCTGGCGACTTTCCAAAGCCTCCTGGCGACTTTTTTTGTTAAAAGCGCCTAGCGACAAATCTAGCGATTTTTTCTGCCGTTTTGGAGACTCTGACATGAAAACTCAGATCGTTCTGCAGTTACTGTCCTCAACGAGCAGCAGGTGGCGCTGTGAGCTCCTCCCCTTCACAAACCACAGCCAGTCAGTCCAGTAATCCCACAGCATCCCACTGTCTGATTAGAGGAGACCTACATCACTCCGCGGCCAGACGGCAGATGAATCGCACAAAGTCGCTGCAGATTCCGTCCTGGTTTACAGAGCGGGGTGTAAATGAAAATGTTTCTTCACTGTCACACTACAATAAATCACTGCATTTAGCCTCTAGTTCAAAAACATATTTTGGGTGTTTTATATTCACCTTTTGTCTCTCCCACAACGTTATTCCTCTCTCCTACAATGTTGATTACACTTACATGCACACAGGAAATTATGCAAATTAGGTGATGATGTCATTTAGCGACTTCTAGCGACTTTTAGGCCAATAGCTACTTTCCTTACTGAGGAGTTGGCAACACTGACATAGGGGTACAGAGGAACATTTCCAGCAACCATCACTCCTGTGTTCTAATGCTACATTGTTTTAGCTAATGGTGTTGAAAGGCTAACTGATGATTAGAAAACCTGCAGTCATGTTAGCACATGGATAAAAGTGCAAGTTTTCATGGAAAACATTCAATTACTTATTTAACCTTTATTTAACCAGGTAAAAGACCCATTGAGATCGAGAACTCTTTCACAAGGGTGGCCTGGCCAAGAGATGGCAGCAGCAAACGTCAGAGTAAACAAAAACAGGAAGATAACAATAACAACAAACATTAAAATATTCAATACAAGCAATTAGATACATAAAATACAGGAGTTATTTTACAGTAACAACTTAAGAACACAGGCACTGTTAGAAGGATTTCCGTTGTGGATTTCTTAAGATAGAGCGAAAGGCTTCCAATGAAACAAATTCTGGCTTTCTGAATTTCAGTTCAGATTGGAGGGCATTCCAAGCAGAGGCGGCAGAGCAACTGAAAGCTTTTTTCCCCCCGTTTCAGTTTGAACACGAGGAGCAGAGAGATACAAAATGTCATTTGATCGTACATGAAATTGTCTGGGTGACCCCAAACTTTTGAAGTGGACGTTGAATTACAGATTGATTAATCTAGTACTTGCACCCATCCCTAATATTTGTCTCAAATTCGGTGTAATGCTGTTTCCTTCTCAGTGTCAGCTATTTGTCTGATATTTAAAAATTCATCTTGAGAACATCAGGCACTGATGCAGCTCGCAGTACCTGTCAGATTACCTATCTGTCTGGGCTGTCGGTGTCTTTAGAGACTGATATCGATCAAACTAGATTTAGATTCATCCTACTGTTTGATGGCGTCAGATACTGAATAGATTTAAGGTCACAGCATAATTGTTATTAATGGAAGAAAACATATCTTAGACAGAGAAAAATTCTCACCATAAAAAATGTGTAAAATCTGCATTTTTCTTTTTCTCAGTGACCTTTTGTGTGCTCAGTTCAATCAAATCCAATTCCTGGGTCCCGCTCATCCACCTGATCTCAGCAAGTCGTAAAAAGCAGGAGTCATCATCTAACACCTGCACCGGACAGCCAGATCCTGACATTTAAATAAAAGATGTTGCAATTCAAACGAAACGCTGGGCGTCATAGAAAATCTGATAACACAGAATAGCTTTTACCCCGATTTCATAAAGAGGTCCTCACTTGAAGGAAGCATTATTTTTATCTTCTGTGCTACATCGCAGTTAAATATTCATGGGCTGCTTTCCCCATATTTACATACAATGTGTTTTATCTCTGTAGGTGAGCCTTTTTCAAGGGCAGTGTTTTCTGTCGCAGTCATTCACAAGCCTCACGTTTAATTGTGCTGTTAAATTTCAAGTGTCTACTTTGCTTTGGCACTTGAACGCTGAATGAAACAAGTGAAAATTATGTAAGGTAAGTTCCCTCTTAGATTTGTGCACCTCAGACATTTGAAAGTGAGACCATTGTCATGTAGCTTCATTGTCAAAAGACAGCAACTGATGAATATTTCATCTCTCCTGCCTGCCGAACCCTTCCTGCCTGCATACAGATGTTCACTGCATTAAAACACTGTTGTGGCCCGCGGTGTTTCGTGTACGGAGGGTTTGAGGTTGTTCACGAGTGGAAGTCAGTCATACAGCTGCATTCGGTCGTTTGTTTGTCGCACAACATGAAATGGGCATTTCAACTCATTGAACAAAATGTGAGACCGGTTTTTGATGACATTTATCACTGCGGGTCTGATATTGAAAAACTTTGTGGGACCTTGTGTCACTCAATAAGAAAAGATGAGATATGATAAAAATGTATTCAGCACAAACAGGGAAACTGAAGCAAGATGTGGAAGAAGAAGCAGCATAAAAGTTGATTACTGGTACAGCAATATTTAAGTATTATGAGTGGTAGTGTACCTATTATCTTATTAAGAGGAGGCCAAGACATTAAAAGCTCAGTGTATTATTGTATAAATCAAAGAACCTGAAATTGTCTCCCACTGCAGGACAAAATAGGTCATAAAATGTCATAAAACACTGGCAGCTCTAAAGTTTTTCATGGTCTTAGAGGCTGGTACTATAAAGAAAGTATAGAATAAACATTTTATCAGCTGCATTAGCTGAGGTGGGAGAGTGGGTTGGCTCTTAAAGGAACAGGTTAATGGTTTTATCCCTGGCCAACACTGTCAACATGTTGAAGTGTCTTTTAACAAGACACTATATGTGAACTCCAAATGTGTGCTCTGTGTTTGTCTGGCATGGGTAGTGTGGAAAAAATGGCCTGCTGAAGGAAATGGTTGTACCTTAACATTAACCTTTTGCAAATGAAAAACAACTACTGAAAATTGAAATCCGATATATTTATCTATAACAAAAATATCAGTTCCATCTATTATCTTCTGCACATCTGGGGGCAGATTACTATGGCAGCATGCTAAAGACCAACTACACACACTGCGATTTTTGGCCGTCGCAGACGGTCATTGTCATGGTCTTGCAACCAAAGACAAGCTGCGATAAAATTCTGACAGTGTCAGAAATTTGGGTTAATCGTCTCACAGTGTGACCCCTGCTGCGACCTACGATACTAACTAACTAATAGAAATGCAGAATGAAATGACGTACTTATCAGCGTGACACTGGCGCCAAACCCAAATAAATGATTTACGGCAGCAAAACACATCAAAACAAGTATGTGGAATTTAAACAAAGAAGACAGCCTAGAAGGGTTGTGGCAGCAGAAGCATTTTAGACACGTCCTCCAACTCGTACCACAACCAGACAAAAAAGGACGAAGCACGGAAGGATATAGCAGCAGAATTGCAGCTCCCAGGTTAGTAGCCTAATATTAGCGGCTAGCAAACACACAAACACTGCTGTAAATAGCGGCCACAGCACTTAGTTTATGCTATTAAATAAATAAAAATGAAATCTGTTCATGCCTCGCTAGTTTTCCTGTGATTGTAGGTACTCTGTTTATGCTTCGGTTTATTTTTCATGGATGGACGGCGTATGCTTATTGCGCATTCACATCGACTCACGTACATCGTAGGCTGCGATTCAGCTTGGGTTTTCATCATGCAATCTGCACACAGCAAACTTCACATTGTGGCCAAAGATTATTAGATTCATGCTGTACAGTGTAGCAAGCTGTGAGCTCATAAGATTGTTAAAATCGCACAGTGTGTAGAGACCTTAAGAAAGTCATGTTTCCCAGTCCTTTATGGGGAATCCAAAGGCATTCTCAGGCCAGATGAGATATGTAATCCCTCCAGCATGTTCTGGGTCTCCTCCTAGTTGGACGTGACCGAAACAAATCCATAGAAAGTCACCTAGAAGGCATCCTAATCAGATCCCCGTATCACCTCAACAGGTTTTCCTTTTGGTGCGAAGGACTACATATGTCCGAGTTCCTCACCCTATCCCTATCACCCTACAGAAGAAACCCGTTCTAGCTGCTTGTGTTGGGAATGCCATTTTTTTGGTCACTACTCAGAGCTGTTGACCCTGTTCAGCTCCCTCTTCACCCCAGCAGTCACGTCCACATTACTGCTGATGCATGTCCACCTCATTTTTGCGTCACGCGTGAACAAGATCCAGAAATATCTCACCTTCTTCTCTTGGACCAGCAATGTACCCCCAACCCAAAGGGAACAATCCATCGGTTTCCACTAGACAACCATGGCCTCAGACTTGGAGGTTCTGACTCTCATCCCAACTGCGACACACAAACCTTCCCAGTGTGTGCTGAAGGTCACGGCCTGATGGGACTAACAGAACCACATCATCTGCAAACAGCAGAGACACCAGTCCTTATAGAACAGAATATTTATGATTAAATACGCAAAAATGTATGTTAAAAATATCTTAAGGTATTATTTATCAGCTGTGAAAGTCACAAACTGAACTAATACAGGTCTATAAAGCTTGATTCCACTGTAGCATTACTACTCTCCTTATGACCTTTGGTGTCTTGAAACCACCAAAAACTGAAAAATAAAAAAATTAATAAAACATACAACACATAAATGTGGTAGAGTGAAAAAAAATAAGATTCTAACTTTGTATTTATGGTAAGTGACTGATCAAGAAAATAAGTTCTAAGGGCTATTAATAGTTCCTGATTAGGATTTGATGACAAACTATTTCTGTTATTGTCGCTAGTGCCAGTTGTAGTGGAAGCAAAACCATTCTTCTCCCCAAATATGTAGAAATGTCATGAGCATTTTGGGGGCTCATACAGTATATACTACACATCCAGGACAGCATGGGGTGTGTTCACTGTTCCCCTGCCCTGCACCACCATCCTCCTGCCTTATTCCCTGGAGGCTGCCGTGGCATTATGAGGTATGAGAACAGCTCCTCTCAAGCCATTTGGCCTTCTGCAGAAAGGTTGCCACAAATCCGCCACGCACAGGCTGGAGAAGCTGTGAAGCATGCCAGGATTTTACAAGAGATTTGTTGATGTCATTGTTGTTTTTTCCAAATAAATCCTCAGGCTATGAGCTGTTGTCCCATGTATCTTTTCTCTGATGAATATTGCATGAATTCCAACTTGACTGGCCTGCCACAGCGCCAGCCTTTAATAAAATCACTGGGAAATAGTGAGGTAAATTATGCCCTAACCGCAGTGGCACCAATTAATTATTCATTAGGGGCTTTTCAGACAGTCCAGTTCTACATACCTTTACTGACAAAGCTTTTGACAGCAAGGCAGAATTAGCATCCAGAGAAAGCTCTGTAAGGCAAAAATAAAGAACTGTATGTACCTGTCATGGAAACAGATGTATGAAATGCAAATGGAATTGTATTACAGGCTTCTTCACTTCCTCAGAACTTTGTTTACTCAGTGTTTGCTTCCAAATTACCATTTTTATTCCCTAAAAAATGTGAAATTATGATGATGGATGTGGCTGTGCTGCACGCTACCACTCTTTATCTAAAGAGGACAAGCACACACACACATTGCAGAAGAAACTGGTACATATTTATGCAGTAGCGTGTCGATGCACTCAGGGTTTTAATCAAGTAACGATGCTGACACTGGTGCAAAGAGTGAGCTGTTCAAAAAAGGGGGGCAAATGTGGGAATTTGTTTATGAATCTAGATTAAGTTAGAAATTCAAAGAGCTGCACCTGCATTTACAAGTTTCCAAAGGAGACCATGGTAGTGCTTCTGCTACATAATCCATTATTGTACTCCAGCAAACACAACATTTTTTTGTCTCTACAGGAAAGAACCTGCATCCTAAATTCCACTACACACTTCAGAACATTAATGAGAGCATGAGTGCTGATGGGTTTTTTTTTATTTTCAGCATGGACGCTCTGGGTCTCTGTTAAAAAAGCATGCATACCTGCGCCACACTCCGACGCCCTGTGTCTAACCATGTGAGTGGAAAGTGCAGCTACTTTGCATGGAGCAATTCTAAGTCAATTTTCCCGAGTTCCTCAAGCGGAAAATGAGCAGAGCACAGATAAGATGCAAAAATGCACTGTCGACTGTGTAGTATATCTGCTTTGTGATGGCATACAGTGAAAATCCTGTAGACTATCAGCAGGGAACCAACTGTAACTTCAATCACATTGCATAAATATTCTCCCATGATCTCTGCGTTAATACGCTGAGCTCATCCGACCATTTCTGGCTCTGATTCATTTTGTGTGCTTTCGTTAGGTATTGGCCCACTATATATAGTCCCAACAAAGCTATGTAGGTACGAATTCACAGCTAAATGGATTTACTAAAGCCAGGATGAATGCTTGTGATGCGCACATGGCATTGCAAAGAGACTAATGGATGCAGTTAATACCAACGCATGACTAGAACGAATGAGTCATTGAACCAAGCAGTCAAACAATGATGATATTTGAATTCTAATAAGATAGGAAAGATTTCAAAGTATTTGCTACTCTGATAGGCACTTCATCACTAAAATAGTTGTCAGGAAATGACATATTTTTTAAAAAGGAAATTAATTGTTGTCAGAATTTTTGGGGTTTTTTTTAGTCAAACTAGTGCCAGAGCCATAAAGATGACAATTGTTACTTGGTGAATTGCTGTAACATTTAGCACAGATATTCATGGTTCCCCGCTGATGAATCCTAATGATCTTGGTGGAAATTTGTCCTTTTATCGTTTTTTGTTTTTATTTTTTAAATCTAACATCTATTGGAGAGACACTCATTCTGTCATTCTGAATGAATAATATGTAATTTTGGTTATCTCAGCTTTTAATACAGCACCATCATCAGGCCAACACTTTGGTTTATGACCATGAAATACTGTGAGGTTAATGTTATACTCATCAGCCTCTGCTGTGTTGTGTTTAGCATCCTAATGTTACATATTAATGGACTAAACCAGTGGTTCTCATTTTTTCTTCTGTCAGGCTCCCTTTTGGAGGACAAAAAACTTCTGCGTCCCCCAACAACTTTGTATATATAGACAGTTTATATATATATATGTGTGTGTGTGTGTGTGTGTGTGTGTACTGTATGAGAAATTATGAGACATTTTAGACTAAATGTGAAGATTTTGGACGAATTTAAATCTTTTAGGCTAAGTTAGATTCATATTGGAAAAACTAGGAGTCATTTCAGTTCAACTTTGACGGAACAATCAGAGAATTACAGAACATGTCCAAGGCTTTGTTATTCAACAAATCCTTTACTTTGTTCTGCCAACCATAAGCATGCAATGCAGTGCATAGTTTCAGGGGGACATTCCAATATGGAAGTTGGAAATTACGTTTTTTGTAGAATTTCATTTGCATTTCAGGCCTCCAGTTTCACATTTGGAGCATCACCATGGTGGAACTTTTGTACACATGATGCTCTCACTCATTAACACACTGTTAAGAGTCTCTTTATGAAGAAGTTACCATCATGAACTTCTCAGCTCCTGCACAATAATGCGTTTAGTTTGAAACGACTGCCATGTGGACATCCTGTATAACTCCCCATCCCCATTATTCTGACTTGCTACTCTGTAAAAACCACAGAACATCTGAACTAGACTCAGTCTGTTGGCCACGCAGGAGGGGAAAATAATGAAGGGAATTCAAATGTTGTGCCGGAGTTATGTGCTCGTTCCAGCCTCGACTGAAACTGGGGCCTGAGCCAAAGAGTCTCGTGGTGTAACAGTGCTCTTGTCTCTCAAATTTTATCACTCAATAGACCTGCCATCTGGACAGTCTCAGAGGTGCAGAAAGACAGTGATCCAAAATAGAAGCAGTAATAGAAAAGGTCAGACACTGAGTAAAGGCATCTGTAAAACTGTGTTGGAATCGCGCTGAAACACAGTGACAGATTTAGTGCATATCTTTAATATCTTTTCTATACAGAGGAGGAATATGCTTTGGTCACAAATGAGGGTATTCATTTTTATGGCTGGTAATAATAATAATATTAATGCCTCTATCTCCTCGATAATCACCTGTTCCATGTCCTTGATATGTAAAATAATTGAAGGGAACATTGTGAAATTGCCTCTTAAAGAAGATTTGATTTGGACCACAGCCAGAGCGGCAAGGCCACAAATAGCCGAAGATAAATCTGTTGATGCACGTTTTCCTGCATCACAAATCCTCCTGATTACCCCACTCTTGTATGTTTTGTGTGAATGATTTGCTGGGGCTTGATCAGCAGCTCAGTCATTCAAAAATGGATATATCCCAACCTTTCCCCATGAAGGCACGCTCAGGCTCGAAAACTCTGATCTATGGTACTGCAGCAGGAATTGACCCTCATCGGATAAACCGCTCCAAATTGCCTCCCTGATATATAGCTAGCCCTTGTTACCGCTCTCCCCCCCTGTCAATTTTCCCCATTCCCCTCAAGGTCAGCTCTCCGTGCTGTTGGACAAAGTAGCTGAACAGCTCTCCTGTTACTGCCAGCCTGCCTCCAATCACATTTCAGATACGTTAATGACTACAACCACCTTCCTGCAGCACCACGGGGGGTTAGAGGGGAAAGAACATGTTGACAACACAAAATGGCTCCAAATCAAGAAGATACAAGGTTTGGAAATTCTATTAAACCCTTAAGCTGTTCAAGCAGAATGCATGTGATACCTCAGAAGATAGGAAAGTGGACAGTAAAGCAGTAAAACACTCACCTATCTTTCATGGCCACCTCCCTCTGATGTGCACTATTACAACAATGCCATGCTGCTCTACTGCCAGAGCTTCTTTTTGCTCAGCACAAGAAATCTTTGTCAGGGAATTATAGGTAATGTATTTTTTAGGACTGGGACTTTAACGCGTTAATTTCAATTAATTAATTACAGAAAAAAATGACATGTTAAAAAAAATTACGCATTTAGTCGCACCTTTCTCAGCTCACTAATTTCTGGCACACCGGTAACCATAGACTGGGGTGGACTGGGGAAAAAAATCAGCCCTGGTATTTTTTGGCCCAGACCGGCCCACAACATTATCGGCTGACTAAATCAAGCACTAATTTGTGAATGCAAGGACAAAACCTGACAGAAAGGTCAGATTTTCAGAACAAAAATTAAAAGCATCTTTAGAGACCTATAAAGTCTTAAAATGTTGAATATAATCGCTATAATTGCACTTTTAGTTTGCAGTAATCTGTGAGTGTAGTAGACAGATGAAAAATGCAGATAAATACAAATAAAACAAACATTTTGTTGTTCTGACCTATCAAAAAATAGCCAGAAAATGATACATTGGGCACTTTTGGCAACTTTGTGCTCACAACAAAGCTGAGTTTTGGAACAGAAATTAGTTTTGTCCGATTTATTTAACTATTTTACCATGTTAATGAGATAGTAGTTTCAGAAACTCACGTATCAAATATGATACAAAAGGAAATACAGGGTTAAAGTTCACGTATGTCTATTAATTAATTGTGACTAGTTTAATTGCGTCTCACCACTAGTATTTTTTTATTCAAAGAAATCCAATTATTTTTTTCCCTTTCACGCATTTTCCTCCATACCGAGAGAACCATAAAAAAACAGTCATAACTTTACATCCTGATCTAAACATCAAGGCGTCAGTTATTACAAAACAACAAGGAAGAAGAATTGACAAATAAGCATAATTTTAATAACTTTGGTGACACTTGACTGCTTATACGCCCCTGAAAAAGGCCTTGGGATAATCCACAGACTCACAGTAGAATGTATAACTAGAGAACAAAAGATTACTTGAATAATCGATTGACTGATCAACAGAAAAGGAATTCCCTACTATTTTCATAAAAAAAAGAATTATTCCCTCTGGCCACTGAAAGGAACAAGTTTTACATTTCAGGGAACATGATTACCTTCTGTAACCTCTAACAGAATCCATCTACCAGCACAGTTAAAGCAGAAACTCTCCCATGCTAGATTGTATGTGTTTTATTGGTACAAGACATAAAATATGCTGTTTTACTAATTGTTATGTGGCGTACTTTTTCTTGGCCAGGTACAGTAACAACCTAGAGTCTATGTTTTTTCCCCTGGCAACTATTCAAAGCTGAGAAGCAGTTCAACACATAATACTCCATGAAATGGTAATTTGTTGTGCTTAGACTTCGGATTAATCAAATCAGATACAATGTGTTAATTGGTGAGCTTTAGAGGTGCTTTTAAGCTGATTTTATGACCTTTGGACAGAGCCGGCCGGTTGTTTCTGCTTGTTTACTGAGTTTTAATTCCAGTCATATTTCATATTTAGTGCCCAAACATCCGAGTAATATCAATCCAGGCCTTGGCAAGAAAACAAAACAGTGCATTTTTCAAAATGTCTAGCAATTCCTTTAATTGCACACTGTTAATTTTCAGAGTTTGGCCAAACAAGAAATGTTGCTTTTGCTTGCTTGTTTGTTGGTTTTGTTTTTGATTTCAGTCTTGTGAAGAGAAAGTATCATTTCTTCACAATCTAAAGCAAAATACTGTACAGTGTTCACAGTAGTACAACTAGAAAAGAGTCCTCATGCTAGTAAATCTATCAAAAGTCACAACTAGCTAACATTAAGTACTAGAGCTGCTGTCATACCACATATGGTTCCAATGGTCTCAATGGATTGAATTAAACACATACTCTGTTTGAAAGACAGAGAACATGTTATTTCTTATTTCTGAAGTTACATAATTTTGGTTTAAAGTTATTTATGATGAAGCATGAATGGATTGTTGGTATTGTTCAAAGACAAATCCCAATCATTTAAGAGCAGCACAAGGAGGAAAAAGAAACAAAGGGACTTTGTTTGACTGCCCCACTTTCTCAGTCCAAATGATGGGCCGTCTGTTGCAGGGGTCCTCCATCATTTCCTAAAATGCCGCTTCATGAAACAATGGGACCCCTACAATGACGGAACATGCCCCACTACAGATATTTCATCTGTTTACACAGAGACCTACTCAGCCGAGTGTTTGATGTGTGTAAATACTCCAGCAGGCTGTAATTCTCCAAGCATGTTAGGTAAACTCATTTTAATATGTCCTAACTTTTTCTTTTTTACTAGACAAATCTGTGGGTTTTGCATGGGGTGTGTGTTTAGATTAGATTTTTATTTTATTTTACATTTGTTGAATCTGCAATGATCTCTATTGGGAAATTGGGTCTTCAGGAAATAAGGTTTAGATAAGATTGGAGCAATAACAGAATATTAGAGACAGTACAGCAGAACATATAGCAAATAGGGAATTTTTATTCTTGTAAAAATGTATTGGGTAGTTGTAATTTATGATATTATGTATAGTGGTGCAGTCTATCAGCCAAGAATGAATTCTTCCACATCCCTCCCTGACTTTGGGTCCTTGACCTTGAGTAACGCCTCATGGTGGAAGCAGACAGACAGATATTCCTCATTTATATACATACATTTCCCGCATGCTGTTTACATATACTGTTATGATTCTTAATCACTAGTGGGGTCAGAGCCAGAAATCCTTTCAGATGAAATATTTATGGCCTTCAAAATTTGCACACAGGAACGTATATGAAAAACACAGATGAACTGTCTGTCAGCTGATGAAGGAGTTCTTTTTCTTGACATGCATCATTGCATTACATTTGATTTTATTCATTAAAAATCTGCACTAAGAGCTACTGACATGAGCATCTTTGCCTGTAGGGGTGACATTTTGCTTTAAAATGGAAACGTATCAGGAAAATAAAGCAAAAAAGGCTCTTGAGATTCACAGTATGTTCAGTCCACAAGGATTGTGAGCTAATTAGTCCGCCAATGAGGCGGAGCTCTGCAGAGTCATGTGATGATCTGCGTTGGTCGGTCTGTCTGTCTGTCTCTCTGTTACTCAACATTACGCAAAAATGGACTAACAGATTTGGATGACATTTTCAGGAAAGGTCAGAAATGACACAAGCACCAAGTGATTAGATTTTGGCAGTGATGCAGCTTATAGTCTGGACCCATGGATTTGTTAAAGATTTCTGTATCATTGCAAGATAGCGGCACGGCCTAAAAATCGACTCTTGCGGACTTATTGGGACTTATCCGTTCAAAATTGATTAAATTGTGGGGGTGTTTCTGAATCCTATCAATTCCCGCCGCCCCCTACATATTTAGGTCACACAGTTCGGTATCCATACATAACATACACATGCAACACACACACCTGTGCTCAGCGCAAGGTCATTTTATTTGTGGGTGCATCTATATTAAATGGACACATTATATGCTGCTGTGATTTCTGATCATCAATAACTAATAAACAAATGCTGCATTTCTAAAAAATATGCTACATTTCTGACAATGCCATATGGGGGAATGAACATATTGGTGGAGTACTGCGCTCTGAGTGCTTTTCTAGTTTGGACAGTGATAATAAAGGGAAAGGAAGGTTCACGGGCACGAGCATCTTTGCCTATAGGGGTGACATTTTGCCTTAAAATGGAAACATATCAAGAAAATAAAGCAAAAAATTCTCTTGAGGTTCACAGTATGTTCAGTCCACAATGACTGCACGCTAGTTTTGTAGTGTGTATCTTTCTAATATTTTTAAGAATTTTTTTGCTGATCCTGGATCTAAGCTTGAGGTCATTCTAAAGAGAATCCCATGATATGGTAAAAGTCTGAACAACAACTACTATGTGGACTTGCCAGAAAACAAAGTTGGTTTTAGCTTGAAAACTATGCATGTTGAATCTGAGATGACTGGAACTTTGTAAGAACAGCCTATGAGTGGGTTTTGTATGAATTGTTTATGTGCATTAGAGCACCACATTTTTGCCACTGACTGACTGCCAGTGCCATCTTATTTTTTTTTTTTACATTTTCACTTTATTTGGATGGTGATAGTAAAGGGAATGGCAGGTTAGAGGGAGGGATGTGATGCAGTAAACTGCACCCAGGCCGCTGCGATACGGACTCAGCCTTGATTTGTGGTATGCACTATTAGGGGAGCTGCTGGGGAGCCTCCGGCAGGAACATTTAGAGCTGCTTAGTAACACATCTGCAAAGCAAGTGATGAAAAAGACATCAAACTAGCCAGCGTGGATGTGGTCACTGGACAATTTCAACTATTTTGTTTTTTTGTTTTTTTTTAAATCATCTTAAACAAATGTTCAATGGGGAAGAAAATCCCTGTAGCACATTTGTTCAACCTGTTTTTTAATATCCCCAGGACATCTTAAATTTGGAGTAAAATAACGGTATCTGCAAAATTTTAAAAGAGCATTTGCTAGGTTGTATTTTGAAATAGAGGTAGGAATACAGCCACCATAGGAATGGCTAGCGTACAGCCTGGAAGAAAAGAAAAAAGGTAGAGAATCAGTCCAGGCTTGGACATTCAGACACATACCTTCAGTCCAGCAATACTTGTAGTGAGCTGTAATTGAAGCCTTTATGGAAGGAAGCATTGTGAGGCAGGATATCAGCACAAAGGAGTGCTTGAAGTGCTTCACAAGAGAGAATATACAGCGTATGTGTGTGAGTGTGTGTTTCGTAGAAGGGAAGGAGGCTTGTAAACAAACAAAAGATCAAAAACAAGCTCGTGTAACTGTGGTATTTTTCAAAAACCACTTTTGAGTTGTAGCTTCCGATGTTTCCTATTGGTGTTTACCGCTGTGTACCATGTGGGCCTCAATTTCTGTGCGATAACATTGAAGTGCTCCCTGACATGTAACAATGCATTCAAATACCCCCCAAAATGCTTTGTGGTTGAATAAAACACCTCTGTGTTGGGTCACAGGAGCCCTGGCACAGACCAGTGTGCTGGTCTGTTTGTTCACATTAGGATGCACAGTCACCCTGTTGTTTAGCCAAACAACACAGTACAAATTAGAACGATTCAATTGTGTTATGAGTTCAATTCACTCAGGTGTGTCTAGAAAATAACTGAGTGTTGTAGGTGTTGTAATCATTATCCAGGATGCGTACCATCAAGTGTAGGAGGCATTTGGGTATTGAGATACATTATCAGGTTAATTTGGAAGTTGTTTTGGACACCAGGGTTTTAATGTTAACCTTGAAATTCCAAGTTTGATTAGATTCCTGTGTTTTTCAACCTGGTGGCGCAATATAAATCTTCTAAAGCGTTCCAAAATTAGCCTAAGGTAGATTTTAACAATATTCTTAGAGAAACAATGGACTGCATAGCCACTTGCATGTGAAAGGCATCCTACAGGAAAATCATTTTCACTTTAAACTGTCTTGATTCACTCTCACTGCTCTTTTGCAGCTAAAAATCACTTGTTCCGCACCAAACCAAAGACGAATTCTGCAGCTGGTGAACATATTGCACACTTAAGCAGCTGAGGTGGTTGAGATTAACTCAGGAGTTGGTGGAGACCAAACCAAAGATATAGTCAGAATGAATATTCAGCTCATACATGGGTGACAAATTAAAAGAAAAACCAAAACCCTTGATAGCTACAGCGAAGGGGGCCAGTGGTTACAAAGACACTTTGTTTTTCCTTGAATTTGTCACAGACTGTATATTCATCAAGTGAAGACAAACAAGAAAAGCACTCAGAGAGCGCAGTACTCCGCCAAAGCTGCTCAGTCGTTGAATGGTTTCCGACAGATGAAGGCAGAAATCACAAATCATTATAGAATGTGACCATTTAATATAGATGTACCCACAAATAAAATGACCTTGCGCTGAGCACAGGCGTGTGTTATGCATGTGGACATTATGTATGGATACCAAATCGCGTGATCTAAATATGTAGCAGGCGGTGGGAACTGATGGGACTCGGAAACACCCCCACAATTTAATCAATTGTTCTTTGGACAAACCTGTAACAAATCCATGTATCCAGACTATAAGCTGCATCACTGCCAAAATCTAATGAGGTGGTCCTTGTGTTATTTCTGACCTTCCCCGATAATTTCATCCAAATCCGTTTGTCCGCTTTTGAGTAATGTTGCTAACAGACAAACAGACGGACAAACATACGCCAATTGTCACATAACTCCACCGTGTTTCTTGCAGTTCAAGTAAATGTTTGTTCATGCTACCTCAGAGCCAAAGCTGCTGATAAATATGCAACTGTTTGTGACATCAACTCCCAGAGTTAAATATGTAACAATTGAATTTAGATTGTTTTTGCTAAAAATCTCTTATGGCAGTGCTACAGTTCACTCAGATTACTGTATTTAAAACACCTGTCTCCCATCTGTATTTTCTCAAATCTGTTTATAATTCAAGTTTAGACTCCATGAAATCAAGTAAAACAGACCACATTTTTGGGGTGAAAAAACTGCATTGCATCCCAGTGTGATGAGTGTTTTGCCTCGGGTCTCAAGGACCTAATAAGTGCGTTATATCCTTTAGTAAGACATTCAAGTGAGTAATGTACCCTGAACTGCTTTCCTGAGCAAATGATGCACTGCCATCGAAGCCCGAGCTGGACAGACCTTCAGTCACTTTCAGGCTCAGTGTCTCAGAGACTCTACCACTTGGCCTCGTTCCACACTAGAAAATATCTGCCAAAACAGTTTTTCAGTCCTGGAAGGAACAGAGAAAAAGCAGAGAGTGTGTATATGTGAGTGGTAGCGTGGAGGATGGTGGTGGGGGTTGCAGCAAGGCCTTTTTACACATTGCACCAGGTGAGATTTCTCCTGTCACTATAACTTCTATGTGTGAGCTAATTGGCTTTTGCAACATTATGTCCTCACCCTGACCCTTATGAAAACCCCACGCTCTCTCAGTTCAGCAAGCCAGAATTTACTCCACTTTCACGTGTAACACTTTGCCTGACCGAAAGGTAATTGCCACCGACTTTTGACCTGTGAGTGTCAATTCCGTGGGCCACAGTAAATCATATTCACTCAAGTTGAAACTGGAAGTGGTGCATTGTTTTGCTGGTTCCAGGTTACACTGCTAGTTTCATAAATGACCAACTGTATTTTACACCTTGTTCTTTTATTATATAGAAGATCCTGTTTAATTTGAAACATCTGTAGAAAAGAAAAAGGTACATGCTGCACAGTTAATGAGGTAAGGTATACAGTAAGCAAAGCTCTGCATTTCAAACAAGCAGCCTACAGGAAAATCAGTCACAGTAATGAACAAAGAACAGTGGCGGTGTATGCTGACTGAGAATGTCCTTGTCTGATTGAGAACATATAGCGCTCTTACTGCAGCTTGTTATCCTGTGTTTCACATAGCTGAGCTAATCAATTTTAATCCCTCTGACAATGTATAAGGTCTTTTACAGTAGTGGTTCCTAAAGCCCAGGCTCTGGACCTCAGAACATTTTCTGCCAAGAGCAGAGGAGAAGAAAAATGATTCATCCAAAAAAAAAAAAAAAAAAGCAGATAATTGAAAAATAATAATTCTCTAACTTTATTGGCTTCTGTTTTTATTCCCAGTCCATGTCATCCCCACAGCAACAAGCAAGTTATTCTAAACTAAAATAGCTCATTGTTACATGTGGTCATCAGCTATTCGTTACCATCGTCCACTTAGATAAATGTTCCTGAAGGTACAGCATGTCCCAAGCAAAGTGCTGGTCGGTTGGTCAGATGTCATGAAACACCTCTGCTGAGACGTCACACACACTTCATGCATTGATTGGCCAGGTGTGAACTCCTGTCATTAGTTTTCCTCATCACTGATTTACTGACACAACTATTTCTGTCACACTGTACAACACGCATTCTACTTTGTTGCGTGCATTCTATTGTTACTGTGTGCTGCTGAAACCAAGATGCATCCTGGTCGTTACTTTGCAGCGCAAAGCCTCTGATTCACTGTCGGAATTGAAAATGTTTTGTTTTGTTGCCGTTAGCCGTCTGTACAACCTGCAGCCTGATTAGTAAAACATAAAACCCTGATTAACTATGACCCCCTGCATGGTCATAAACTTCTCTGGTTCTTGACCGTTTATACAATGGAATTAGAACAATTAACTCCCAAGGCAACGGCAGGTCTGACACGTAGACACAGACAACCAGCTACTCTGGGATGGGAGGGGGAGACAGGGTGATGTCATTGTCCCTGAGTCTTTGAATTGAGAGTTGCTCATGGAGTCTGATTATGCTGATAAAACGAGCAGGTTTCCTACTTCCACTGAGCATCTGCATGACAGAAAATACTTTTATTCCTTTAGACGGATTAGATAGGGACAGAGATTGTACAGACCGTCGCAGTTCACACAAAAGACAAATTCAGAGAAACAAGCGATACGTACGCTGTGGTGATATGGTTTAATCTGACAGAAGCTCTGGAATCTTTTGTCGGACTGAAAGCAGAAATGGCAGCTAACAGTGACTGTGCATGCAGAAACAAGACTAACAGTCTACAGCCATGCTAACAGCTCTGTGACGGTGCACTGAGGCGGAACACAGCTTGGACCAAATGGAAGCATGCACCTTGATAATAATGTTAACACGGTGAGTTTTAACGTGTTCAACATGAGCTACTTCTTCCATTTAAGTTTAGTGTATCATCACGCTAATTAAAACCAAAGATAAAGTACAGCTGATTGCAGATATTTAGTCATAAACCAAAGTATTGGACATATTTTGACCTGATGATGGTGCGAGGTGTCATTCCATCAAAGTTCTTTAATTCCATCGTTACAGGACCATGAATGTATGAAAGTTTGTTTCATCAAGTAGTTATTGAGACTTAAAATAAAACAATAATGAGGTTTCACTGCAGGAACTCAGAGCAGGTACAGCATAGTGAGAACATTTACAGAAATGACCCTGCAATCAGCCTTTTCAGCTTTTCATTACAGTTTAGGATCCGACAACTTCGATAACAGCATTACCTGAGTGCACACAAAATAGCAATGAAAAGCAGTTACTTGACACAATTTCAGTGCTGAGTACGAAGGACATAGAACAATGGATGGTTTGCTATGTTTATCTATGTGGCAAATTATATGATATACATGGCGATGTTAGAGAGAAGACTGCTGCTCACTGAGGACAGCAAGACGCTAGAAAAATGATGCTTGAATCAGCGCTAGTTTTGTCCAAATTCAAACAACTAGTGTCAAGACCTGCGCAGCAGTTTTTTTTTTCTAAGTTAATTTTTTGGCCTTTTGTTGGCTTTATTAGACAGGTTAGTCAAGAGGCAGACAGCAAAGCAGGGAGAAGAATGGGACGAAGACCTGCAGCAAAGGGCTGTGAGCTAGAATCGAACCCAGGCAACAGCATCGAGGACTATAGCCCCTGTTCATGGGTCACCTCCTCAACCAGTTGAGCTACCTGGGCACCTCTGCACAGTGGTTTTTTTAGACTGCTCATAGTAGGTACTTTATTCTTCCCCTAAAATGGTCCTGAAAGAGGTTCTACAGGGGTGGTTCTTGCAGCTGGAACATGCACAAAGGTTTGGGCTGCCCGAAAACATTTCCTAACGCAGTTACAAACAGTCCATAATGTCAAATTTAATGGAGGCACTAGAGGAAAAGTCCAAGAATCGTGGGAGCTGAGCTTCCAGACCTGGATTCTGTGTACACTAAGCGCATGCAGAGAAGAGCACAGGCCATCTGCATGGATGTCAGCCACCTAGGACTCTCCCTGTTTGTCCCACTACCATCAGGGAGGAGGTACCAACAGGAGGATGTGCCAACAAAGTTTCACTGCACAAATGCATTGACAATATATATCCTTGAATCGTAGAGAATCTCAAAAGTTATTCCAACTCCAATTCAGCTGGTCTGTAAAGTACACTGAAAAAGAGAATTGTTTTAACACAACAATGAATTGCGTCAATTGTGAACATACAACTGAATTAAATATATCTAAGTTAGGTTAGCAAATAATATTAAAGTCACTGGGTTAAGTTAGTAAATCATTTGATTCCTTTCAAATGAGCATTGCTGCAATTTCATTTTATTCAAAGTCAACTTGAAGGTTCAAATTTTTCCAGCTTAACTATTCGCCTTACCTGAATGTAAAATGTAAAACACAATTTTGTAACAAGACAAGCACTCAGAGAGCGAAGTACTCTGCCATGGTTGCTCAGCCGCATCATTTCTGATGGATAAGTTCTGATAAGTCCGCAGCGGTGGATTTGTAGTAGGATCACAATCATGTGATCGTCACCAGGCAGTTGATGTAGTGTTCACTTGTTGTCATGGTTACAGTGACGCCGTGCTGCTATCTCGCAATGATACAGAAACCTTTAACAAATCGGTGGATCCAGACTATAAGCTGCATCACTGCCAAAATCTAATTACTTGGTCCTTGTGTCATTTCTGACCTTCCCTGAAAATTTCATCCAAATCCATTAGTCCACTTCTGAGTACTGTTGCTAACAGAGAGACAAACACAAACACACGGACAAATGTACACCAATCGTAACATAACTTGGCCGCGCTCCTTGACGGAGTAATAAGACTTATCGTTCATTCCATGTAGTATTCAGTAATCCTACTTGAAGAAAACTGTGGTTAAACTGCAGCAGAAAAAATCTGAATAAACATTAATGCTAGATGCACAATGCTGAACAGGTAGTAAACCTTATTTTCACTCTTCTCTTGAAATTCCAGAACCAGCTTAAAGGCACAAAATGTAACTTTAAGTTGATAAAACGCACAAAAGCAAACCATCTTCACCAAAGCATAAAGGTATGTGAGAGCTATTCAAAACAGCACTTTAGTTCAACTACACTTCAAATAGACCTTTTAGAGTGTAGATAGTGGGTTATTTTTGGGAGAAGGTGAAAACTCTAACAGTAAAACTCAGGGCATCCCAGGCTTCATCCTCTGGGAACTACGTGTAACACTTCATGACAACCTATTAAATAGCAGCAAATCCATTAAAACAGCTCAAAAGTGAAAAGTGTGCAATTAGAGGTTACACTAAAAGTACTTGTGTTTTCACAAATATCAGTATGTACAGGCAGATTGTATGAGGACATGCCTTTAAATAGGCGTGTGTTTATATTAGAGTGTGCGAGAATGTTTTTGTCCCAAAATCCATTTCCATTCTTCACACTATGCACTTATGAATAAATTCCAGCCCAGGAGAAAACAAGTGAATTGTAGGTGTTGCTCTATTGCATCCTTTGTTTGAAAAGCAATAAAAGTGTTCAAGTAGAGGGAAAAAAATGAGGTGCACGACATTAAACAACTTAACAAAGAGAAATAATGTTTCTACGGTGTCAAGAATTTGAGGGCCCTTTGCTGGTACACGTTGTTTCAATAACCTCTTGTGCTCCGGCCTTTCCTTTCCCAGACCCTGATACAGGCTCATTAATAGCTCCACAGGGAGTTTGGGAGGAAGGCTCAACCAGGACTGACCCTTGAAGTGGTCGAAAGTCTTTCTTTCAGGTGGTCGAGGTGAACAATGTCTGTTGTTTGAGTAAAACCGATTTCTTATTGCCGCGACTTCCAATATTCAATTGAATAGCACTGATAAATCAGCCAACGTAGGAAATCAGCATCTAAGAAGTCTTATCTCTTCTCTTAGCATCTTATATCTTCGAGTGCAGACATTACTCTATATCCTCTTCCAGCACGCATGCCGTAGTGCCGTGCATTGAATTACTCTGACCTTGTGTGTGAGCTCGGCACATGACAGAGGGGTGGAGAAAGCATTGTAGGGGCATGGCACTAAGTCCCTCACAGCCAATAAGACCTTCACTGACTTCCCCATTTAGCAGCGCAGTTGTCCAGATGGTCCAGCTGTTTAATCTGAGCACTGAATGAACTCAACTTTTCGACTTTACTTTACTCAGTGGAGACAGATGCAGTCCGATGCCGAGGTGCCACTGGCAACTTTTGGACTGTCATAGTGGATAGAGACCCATAGATCCCTTCTGGAATATCTGTGATACATATGCAGTAATATTTTTTTTTATTTTCCTTTGATTTCATACATATTCAAAGCCACTCAGTCCCATTCAATGATGTCAGCAGTGTGTTAACGTGCCTCCGAGACTTTGTTCTCTGCATCTGTCTCTGATCAAGAGCTCCTGTCAAGGTAAGATGCTCGACACAGCAGACACAACGCACATTTCACATTAGCCTGACACCACTTTATGAATGATTACTTCCACAAATGGTCAGTTTTCAGCCAGATATTCATGGGGAAAAATGTATTCTTTGTTATAACAATGCTTATTATGTGAGTGTGTGATTTTCCAGAGCAAATATTTAACACACTGTTCTCATCTATAATTAATCGGACAAATTCATCAGTTCTCATAAGCGCTATTAGAAATCTGCGGTCAGAAGAGGCCCAAAGCAAGGCTGCAGGCAGAATGAATGAAAACTCTTTTACTAGAAGCACAAAAATGTAGCCAGAGATGTAATATTTTGTGTTCTTCCAGCATCACAAAAGCTACTTTTTGCTGTTGGTCTAGCCAACCGTACTGTCTATATTGACAGTCATCACTATCAGTTCAAACAAACACTTGAATCTGACTTCCATTGAATGTTATTTTGTTAAGATTAGCTGCTTCACATGGTACACTTGGGGTCAGCACTGCAACAAAGTGGATCATATTTGTCAGATCAATTTAAAATGAATTAGTTAAAGCAATTCAGCCTCATATTCTGTAAGCACAGACACCAAATATTGTTTTTACAACTACTAAAGCCCTTCACTGAGCCCTTCCTGCTTTGTGCTGGTATGTGTGTGTTGTCAAGTGGCACTTTCAGGCCGCCTACGTTGACTACTTTATTTAGATCTTAACACTGTGAAGGGGGTTCTCCTCTCTGCCTATTTGTCGACTCATTTCATTTTTCTACCTGGCTTAAATGGATTGGCTCTGCAGTTTTTACTGAATTGTTTGATACTTGGCTCTCCGTTTTATAGCCAAGCGATCAATCCTTAGTGTGAAATTATCTGTTTTATTCATTATTTCTGCAGTTTTGCCATTTTATCAGGAGGGTCCTGTCCGTCTTAACTCGTTCCTCCATTCATCATCTAATGTCAACCACTGAATTTTTCATTCTTTAAAAATAGAGACAACACCGTCTGCGCTGCCACTTCAGGACATTTCCCCAGCATGCTGTCCTATTTGAGAGGCAGCATACACACTGAGAATGTTTTAACTCACCTTGTAATTTTGCAGATCAGTTTTCAAAGTGAAAAAGGTGACAGTGCACTTTTCTACTTGGCACTCAAGTTTTTTGTAATCATCAGGTCGACATGATGACTGACCTACGCTCCAATAAAAGACACACGTCTATATACTAACAGGCTGTCAAAATACAACTGAACGGAAAAGATAGAGTTTCAGTGCAGCATTCACTCTGAAAATGTTTTAACCTTACCTTGCGTTAAGTTTTCAAAGTAGAAAAGGTGACAGTGATGAAGCTAACCAATCTAGACAAATTCTGCATGAAGCAATATGAAAAGTAATTCAAAACATGCTTAACCCTCCTGTTGTCTTCATTTAGTGGCACCAAAAAATATAGTTTCCTTGTCTGAAAAAGTAATTAAAATTCAGCAAGAAAAATTCCCCAAATGTCAGAAAATTTGCAAAGCCTTCAGGAGGAAAATTCCAATAATTCCTTAAAAAATTCCCTGAAAAATTTTATTTAAAAAAAAAAATCCCCCAAATTTGGCAAGAAAATTCTTGTAAATATTTTCAAAAATGAGTAAAAATCTTTTTTAAAAATAATTAAAATATCCAAAGTGATTACATATATATCAGTAAAACTTCTAATATTTTCTTTAAGAACATTCACAAAAAAAATCTACTTTTTTAAAAAAAATTGTGAATGTTCTTAAAGAAACATATTCTTTTTTACATTTTTTCCACCAAAAATGTTCAAAAATTTCACAAAAATGTCGAAAATGTTGACATCAGAATTTTCACTGTGAAAATATTTTTTTTCTCCACATTTTCAAACTTTAAAACAGGTCAATTTGATCCACAGGACAACAGGAGGGTTAAAAGAACAGGAGGCAACATGAAAAAGAGAATCAGTTATGAGAAAATTAGCATTTACTGGGATGTGTATGTGTAACACACTTACTTGATATCAGTCTGTCTAAGAGTGAAACTGAGAGCTCACGATCAGAGTACAGAGCTGAAGGTAGGACACATTCAGCCTTCAGTTAATAAAACTAAAATTAAAGGGGAAATGACAAACCATCAGGAAAGTAGCAGCATTTAACTCTCCACAAAAACACCAACTGACATCTTTGCATTTCTGTTTATAATAAAACACATTCCTCATTGTTCAGAGGAACTTTGTGCTGAAATACGTTACCTTTGTATGTCATCTACATGCACATTTAATCAGTTTGGTTGCCATCTGATTATTTCAAGCAACCCACTATGAATAATGAACAAGAGAGAAACTGTAAGCTCTTATTTCTCCTCACTACCTATTGCATCTGTAGAATAATGCAAAAGGCACATTTACAGCTGCACAGCAGCAGCTAAAATCCCAGCTCAATAATAAAAGTTCTTTAAAGCATTAAATATTCACAACTTGCTGCACACAACTGGCTTATCCAATAAGTTTCCAGAGCGCTAAACCAATTCATCAACCAAATCAAGTCCTCCTTGGCTGAAAAACACTATATCATCACCCACTCTAGAGCACAGCCCTGAGCTATTGAGCAGCGTGGATTCAACCTGTGCTCACGGTCTGATCGATGCTCTCTCTGGACAGTCTCCCCTGTGTAAACAATACAGTAAGTTGTTTGACTCTGCAGATGGACTCTTATTCATCACCTCTAAAGTGAAACTATAGGAGATCAGCGGGTGGGAGCTCAGTTAATACATGCAGAGAGCAATTCAGAGCAAAGCAAGCCCAGAAACGGCATCCTTAATCTTAAACTCTGTCATTGAGTTCAGAAAATGTTTTTTGAAAAATCTTGTTTCTTTTTATATACTTTTTAGAAAAGCAGACGTGCTCAGGATAACATATTGGTCTTCATATGAGGCATGTACTGTATGTTGCATGGAGAATTCATGCAGTAAAACTACCAAGAGGCCTTCAGAGAGCATTAAAGGCAGTTAATATTGAGATCAGAGGGCATGAGATAGATGAAAACAATAAAGATCAATGGTGTCAGACAGCAGTTATCGTCTACAAATGAATCACGCCTATAAACAGCCTTGATTCACTGCTACCAATTAAATATCTGTTAATGAAATGATTCTGAACCATTTGCAAGGCTCCTTTCGAGGGTATATGTAACAGTATAATCTTAGATACAAAGTTAGACTGTTGCTGATATAGTCCATCCTCAAATTTGCTTTTAAAATGTTGATTTGATGTCAAATGTTACAAAGCTGAGGCAGCATACATGTGAGATGACTGATCAGGCTGATACATTTATTAATGGAAATAGTTCAAATCATTTCATGATCTAAATCCTAAACATTTAACTCCTAACATCCATCCATCCATTATCTATACAAAGCTTAATCCTCATTAGGGTCATGGGGGGGGGCTGGAGTCTATCCCAGCTGACTTAGAGTGAAGGCAGGGGACAAATCCTAGATAGGTCTCCAGTCTAGCACAGGGCTACATATAGAGACAAACAATCACACTTATATTCACATGTTCGGACAATTTAGAATTCCAATTAACCTCAGCATGTTTTTGGACTGTGGGAGGAAGCCAGAGAAAACCCACGCCTGCACATGGAGAATATGCAAATTCCATGTAGAAAGATACCAGAAAGGTGGGGACATGAACCAGGATCTTCTAGCAGCAAGGCAGCAGTGCTAACCACCAAGCCACTGTGCAGCCTAACTCTTAACAATTGAACTGTTGTCAGTATGTTCTCCAAAGTTCTTCCGCATCACAAATACAAACAAAAACAAACATATCAAAAATGCTTTAAGAAATACTGAAGTGTAAATTAAGTCTTCAAACAATCGCCAAGAAAAGTCAGCATTCGAGGGGCAGCAGGATTTATTTATCGACAAAAAATCCAGGAGTAATTCTTAGCAGTGATAACACCCCAAGAAGAACTCAAGATACGGAGCTGTGCACCATCTTTTATGCTGTGAGCGTTGGTCATTTTTACACGCCTATAGGGTATATGACAGGAGTGGCAGTTTTGATATCATCATACCTTTCTCAATCTATTGGTCAGATCATGACGTCAGGTTATCATATTTCACCTCTAGGTCACTTTACAGAAGACGTGTGCATCAAGTTATCATTAGGTCAGAGAACATGCCCAGACATGTTCAAATTTTTTGCTTCACATCTTACTCTTATTATTTTGTGATGGATTTCATGCCTATTATTCTGATATATGTTAAAAGTTATAATACCTTAAGTTTACACCATTATGTTTTGAGTACATGTTTTTGGGGGTGTATGGGGTGTTCAGGGAGGGATAGTACCTCTGTAGGAGGGCTTGCCATGCCCCCTTTCAGGATAACCCGGACAATGTTTGCTCCCACCTGACACTCTGCTCTCACCTGTGGCTCCTCGAAGCTGTAGCATGCGCAGCGGCCACACTCCGGCCAAGGGTTGAGGCAGGCGGGCTAAACCAGATGGAGGGTAGCCGGTCGGTCTGAAACCCTCAGGTGATCATACTCGACACAGTCTATATTTGCATGTGAAGACTGGCTCTGGCGGACTGCGTAGACGAAACCACTGGACTGGTTCATTCACCCTATCCTACGAAGAAGTCAAGGTCATCTTCGCCTGCGAAGGATGAACAACAACAACATATGTTTTACTTCTGGTCTTCAGTCTAATAGCATTTGCCATAATTATATCATCTCTTACTTTTAGCACATCATACCCAAAAAATATTACACTACAATACTAACAACTAAGCAAATTTCTTTGTTGCTTCTTCTATCTCCAGGAGCTCTGAAACGTGTTGAATTTCGACGAGGAGTTTTGTGAGGAAAAATGCCGGCTGCCATTGGTGGTCCTGTAGGCTACACACCACCTGAGGGTGGCTGGGGATGGATGGTGGTGATCGGGGCCTTCATCTCTATTGGGTTCTCCTATGCATTTCCCAAGTCCATCACTGTCTTCTTCAAAGAGATTGAGGTGATCTTCAATGTGACGAGTAGCCAGGTGTCCTGGATCTCCTCCATCATGTTAGCAGTCATGTACGGCGGAGGTGAGCTACAAGCCAAAACAAGCTGCCAAACATGGGTTTGCTTACACCTGACATTTAGCACATCAAGAAGGTTTATAGACTGAATCAATTTCTGGCTCTTAGCACAAATGTAAAAGATTTATTCCTACAGTGTTCAGTTAAAAGTCAATCCACTGCTTTTTGCAGGAATTCTGGCTCACAATGTCTTCTTTCAGTCACTTTGTCCACAAAGAATCTATGGTTTCTCATAATTATTGTGCAGATTAAAGCAAACATTTCATACTGAGATAAAACAATACTGTAACTCCATTGTTTAAGTGTTGCAACACTATCTGTCTCTGGAGCACATGAATGGGTCTTAGCCTTGAATACCTGCGGACTGTTTTCCTTTGTGCTTTGAGAGTGAAAAACCATCAGGGGGTTTTGGTTGTGTTCCTGCCCTGATGAGATAAATGAGACACTGGGTGATGTCACACAGGCCTGGTCAGTCAGGTAATGATAAGGCTCTATTCATCTGCATGATATTCAACACGGAGAGAATAGAGTTCAAAGAAACTCTTCCTGTCCCACAAGACCGTCTGCTCTGAAATCAAAACACTGCACTTCTCTTTGCTCTAATGTGTGTTAAACTGGAAAAATGATGACACAGGCATCTAATCTCTGGGAAGTTTGAGAAAAGTTGCCTTGGTGTAGCAAACACCATATGAAAAGACTTCCCATCAAATGTTCTTTTCTGGCCTGAATGTAAAATTTATTAGTGTATATTTCTATAGACAATTAAATAAAAGTGGACTAGCCTTGTATTTCTTGTATTGTGTCCATACTTTTGAACATAGTACGTCAAAAAAATACCTGCTTATTACACTTCTGCTCCATAAATCCCATAAAACCTGATTCCCACGTGTTACTTACTTACAGCAGGACTGCATTCCAAAGGAGAGCAAAGCATCACATTCAAGTTAAGCCCTGATTGCGAAGTGTTGTGTTTCCTGTAAAAGAATCAAGGCTGCTTATTGTTCAGCAACATACTCCCTTAACAAGTAGCTGCAGAGTGACATGCAGGCAGTAGAAACAGCAGTTAAAGTTCATAGAGTTAAATAATAAGAATGTGATTGTTCTTAATTTGTCTTTCACTTTACACCGTGTCATTTACTGTGCTTTATCACATAACTGATCAAAGCTGTGTTTGCATTTCATTTTTTCTTGGCTTTAAAAGTGAGATCTGCATGTTCTAACAAGTTGTGAACTGCCGTTGTCTCAGTCTACATCTTTAGGTGTAACGACTCTTAATGCCAACATTTTGATATAAATACACTCTAACGAAGGCAAGCTGTGTGTGATAATTGATATTTTAGAGTTAGGGAGGAAGTGTCTGTCACTGCTGTGTTGCCGTCTGTACGTTAAACATTCTGAGCACATCAGCAGAAGAAGTTCATTAATGGCCTACTGTTGCGCACCTCTGTACTCCTTCAATTTTTGATTCATTATGTTCATAATGTTCTACATTGGTTTGTCTCCAACCTTTTTATCCTAAGCAACCCCCTCTGCAAACAGAAGGAAAGAACTCATTGTTTGTGTGGAGACTGCCTGCATTACAATTTAAAAACCCTTTGTCTTGCACTGTGCTGGCAAATGAGTCTGGACAACCTCTAAACAAAAACTGTCAGTTTCCATTTAGGTTCACTGGGTAGTGCAGGGATTTGGCAGGAAGGCAGAAGTGTCTTCCTTGTGGATCCTCATACTCATTTAGGCTGGTTGTTATAAGTTGCAGATGGAGATGGTGTTTTGCGACCTGAACCCTCGTTGCATTTTAGTCATTTGTCTACAAGTCATAGTAATTTTCCTGAACCGATGTCAAATCCAACATCCTTGCATCTTAATAAGTTGATTTATTGTCGCCTCATTCAGTCAGTCTTTCTGTGAAACTGGTGCTCCAGGTGCCAAAAGATGCATGAAAGAAGATTTCAATTGTTATTTTAACCCACAAGAATGCATCAGTACCAAAATTTCCCCCAAAGCACACATGCTAATACCTCCACCCACTTGTCTGAAATGAGATTCTTCCAATAATCATCCAAATGTGCTTGGAGTCCATTTAAAAAGAATTCCCAAACAAATTATTCTTCTGTCATTTTTTATGAATCTCTGAATCAACTAAATGATCATTTCATTGCAGCTTTCGTGGTTTTTCTGACAGATCGCATTATTAATGGCATGAGAACACATCTACTGCAGTGCAGCACTGACAAAAATGATTGCAGAAGTTGTTTGAATTTGCCGAGCCTCTGCTGTGGCACTATAGCCCTCTGGTGGTTAAATGTGGAACACTGCATGTTACTAAAATGAAAAAACGCCACCTTTCAGTATCTAATAATGTGTGTGTGAATATCTGTGCAATGTTTTTTCTGCTTCAGGTCCTATCAGCAGCATCCTGGTTAATAAATATGGGAGTCGGCCTGTGATGATGGCAGGAGGATGCCTTTCTGGATTGGGGCTTGTTGCTGCCTCTTTCTGCAATTCCGTTGAAGCACTGTACTTTTGCATTGGTGTGGTGGGAGGTACCTAATTTTAACTTTCTGTATTTTCAAGTTTGGTCATGACTCACCCTTTTTTTTTTTTTTACTGTGCACTGTTGCCATCTAGTGTTGCTCTAACATAAAAACACCCAGGATTGCTGTGAATCTCTCATCACTTTTCTATGCTCAGAACTGTCTTTTTATACAGTTACACATGTTTTAATTGATTCTTCAGGTTTGGGATTGGCCTTCAACCTCAACCCTGCCCTCACTATGATTGGAAAATACTTCTACAAGAGAAGGCCAATTGCTAATGGGATTGCCATGGCTGGCAGCCCTGTCTTTCTCTCTACTTTGGCTCCCCTTAACACCTGGTTCTTTGACCAGTTTGGCTGGAGGGGAAGTTTTCTGATCCTAGGTGGCCTGCTCTTCAATTGCTGTGTCGCTGGATCCCTCATGCGGCCGATCGGACCAAAACCCAAACCTCCAGAGAAGACTACTGAGAGGAGGACTGTGATGCAGACCATAAACAGCTTCATCGATCTTTCTTTGTTCAAACACCGTGGCTTTTTGCTCTACATCGTGGGCAATATCGTCATGTTTTTCGGTCTCTTTGCACCACTGGTGTTTCTCTCTAATTACGCCAAAAGTAAAGACATCCCCAAAGAGAAGGCAGCTTTTTTACTGTCTGTGCTGGCTTTTGTTGACATGGTTGCCCGGCCCTCAATGGGCATTGTCGCCAACACCAAGTGGGTTCGGCCCAGAATACAATACTTCTTCGCTATCTCCGTGCTGTACAACGGTGTGTGTCACGTTCTAGCTCCGATATCAGTAGACTACAAAGGCTTTGTTATTTATGCCATCTTCTTCGGGTTTGCTTTTGGCTGGCTGAGCTCAGTGCTGTTTGAGACCTTAATGGACCTAGTGGGAGCCCAGCGCTTCTCCAGTGCTGTTGGGCTGGTCACTATTGTGGAGTGTGGTCCTGTACTGTTAGGGCCCCCATTGCTTGGTGAGTACACCACCCGCCATACGAAAAAAAAAAAGATTACTTTGTAGTTTACCAAAGGTTAATGTTGACAACAACACAAAAATAATGAAATGTGACCTTTTTTTGTCCCCACAGGAAGATTCAAAGACATCTACCATGATTACAAGTACACGTACCAGGGCTGTGGGATCCTCCTCATTGTCTCCAGTGTCTTCCTGTTTTTGGGAATGGGACTGAACTATCGACTGCTTGACAAAGAGAAAAAAGAGGAGGAGAGGAGGGGCAGGATGGGAGTCCGAGAACAAAAGTCCAACAGGGACAATGCTGCCAAAGAGGTGGGAGAGGCTAGGAACACAGAGGACACCGTCTAATGTTCTGAGCCACATCAGCTTACTTATTTGTTCAAGTCTATGCTGTCAGTGAGGTGGATGTTCATGAAAAATAGATGCTTCTGTGAAACAGGCCACATCAACATTCCTCTACTGTTTCATAATGCACTGTATTTGAAGAACGCCACAGAAATCATAGTCTCACTTGCTGTTCACTTTATAGCATTTGCACGCCTATTAAAGCCCTTTTAACTCCAATAAACAATCCACATGAAATACCTCTTATATTCGTATTGAGAATGGTAAATGTGTTTATTAGATTAGTAGTCTTGTATTTCACTCATAGGATTTTATGGCTTCTCTTTAAAGTCAGGTAATTACACAGCAACTCTTCTTAAATTTTGTTGCCACGCATTATATATAGTATCTTAACCTTCTTAAATGTACCTGTTATTTTGCTCCAGAGCATAGCTTTATTTTTCAAAAGAGACACTTTCCCTGTCAAAGTGCATAATGACAGTTTGCACAACACTTTCCTTACCACACCATCTCTCAAAGATCTCATTTATAAAGACGTTTTCCTCTTTTCAAAGAACTGGCAGCACAGTGCCGTTTTTTAGGGTTTGCAGACATCCTCCTTGTCACTATAATGAGGTTTATTCTGCAAATGTATTAATTCTCATTTTCAATTTCTCTTTGAAATGTGCTTTGCTGGTCCATTTTTGATAGTGGATTATGTCAGTTAAAAATAATTCTGAGGACATTAAAACCTTTTGCATCGTTTGAGTGTTAACGTGATATGAAAATGAGCCACTGACTGCAAGCTACAACATATATGTATGTATATATAAGCTATAAAAAAATGGAACACATGAGAAAGTCAAATAAATGGCCATTTGACAAGAATATAAAAGTCCACTGTGTTCTGTGTTTTTCATAAACTGGAGACAGAAAAAGAGGTGTGCCGACAGTATTTATTCAAAAGTGACACCATAATATAGTGGGTCTTTTAGCGATTAGATTAGATGGAGAAAATACATTATTGGCTTTCTTGTATAGGCATTTATTAAGACAAATGTGTCCGCAGCACTAAGTCAGTCTGTCAAATTATGCTCTTGCCTCCTCACACGGAGCCAACTGGCCTTAATTAGAATATCGGCGCGACTGTAATAACTTGTGATTATTTTTTCACTGATTGAACACTGTAATCTTAATGTGCCAAACTGATTATGTAGTCATGATGGCTTCAAAGATACAGATTAGTGCAACACTGCTCTTCTCATTAAACAATGGCATTTTACCAGGAGACGCAACACATCTCTGTGCTAAAGGCCACCTGCAAATGAGATTTTCCATTTATCACTTTTATCCCTTCGTCCAATTAGAGCGTAGCTTTCCTAAATAAGAGCTAATTTTTAGTAATCATAAAACAAAGGTGGAAAGACACACATATTCCACTTTCAATTCAGCAGGTGACAGTTTTGCTTATTATTTATACTGGCTGACAAGAAAGGTTAGTATGTTGCTTTGGAGGAAAGCCTTCAGAATTCAAATCTGCACTTGTTAATAACGACAATAATAATTATTGTCCATTATTATTAGTATTATGACACATCAGGAGAAGTTCATTAAAGGTCTACTCTTGTTAATAATTATCACAAATAATAATTATCATTGTTATTAAATACCTCCAGGATTTCACGGGCTTTTTTTGAGATTGTTGGGGCCTAAAATGCCTGAATTCACGGCCACTTTTCTAAAAAAAAAAAAAAAAAAACTGTGACGTAAGTTGCTATGTTTTAAGCGTATTTGTTGCCAGAGACAGTGACAACTGCTAAAAAGTTGCATTTTTTTTCTTTGTTTTGTAATAATTCATTAAAAATCAAAGGTAACTTGTTGCAGCGGGAATAAAACTGCACTGTTAAGTATTCCTTCTTTCACAAAATTAAAAAACACTGAGCACAAAAGATTGCTAAATGTCAAACCTTGACATTGACCCATGACAAAATGATTTTTTTTTAAAAACACAGTAGAACAATCTTAACGCAATGAGTTGGTTCAAAAGCTAAAGTGCAAAGAACCTCACAGTAAGAACGAATAGCTCAATTGAACTCATGTTCATAAACATTCACAACAACGTAAAACCCCGGTTTTCCTCTGATGAAAATTACTGAATGCATTACTGACCTCAGCTTCTGCAGGATTTAAAGTTAAACTGTACATAACCTCTCCGTAAACATTTAGCATCACTGATGATGAAACAATTAAAATCCTGCAGTTGAACATTAAAGTGCACAGAGCCTCTCAGTAAACATTCAGCAGCATTTATGTTGAAAAAAATTCTACAGCATTTAAAGTTAAACCTCCCAGTAAACATTAAACATCATCTATGTTGAAAGATCCTAATAAAACAGTGCAAACCCAAGCTTTTTTACCCACATAATACCTGAATCCAGAAAAGGTAGCCTGACATTCAAAGTAAACAGCATAGAACCACCGTACTTCACTTTAGCTTATACTTGTACCTACTGTTACAGTCCAACCTCTAGGGCCAGCTGGATGCAACAAAATGACTAGATGTTATTGTTTCAGGTAAAGGAATTTATTGCTCAGTAGCAAATGGAACATAAAAATGATAACAAAGAACACAAGACAGGTGGATGTTGCCAAATCGAAGAACAGGATAAAACAAAATGAAGGCCAACAGAGTTTGTAACTGAGCTAAACACAAACAAAGTAGCTAAACTCCCTAGCCAACCTTAAAATACAATAGCAACTCCCACTATAAGGAACAAAAACTAATACAAACAGGGTATAAAACAAACTAAACTGGTGCCTCTAGCCACAGAACACAGGTCACAAATACTCAAAATACTAAACAGCTTCTTCATACAGTTGGCAGACTGCTAACTGGAGCCACTGTCTCCACACCAAACTAGCAGCCACCAGCAGAAGCTCTAAATGTCCGCAGTACCCACCACAAGTAACTACGGACCAACCAAACACAAACCATACACCACTCACAGAGGCACCAGAGCCACCCTGACTGAGAGTTTGGCTGTAGTTTTAAGCTCTTCAGGTGTGGCTGGTGGGAGGAGGCATCGTGGTGACTGACCAATCTGATAGCTCAGGAGGTGTGGAGGACCAGGGCTGGGAGGAGGTCTGGAGCTCCAGGCTTAATCAGTCCTGATGAATGTCAGGTGGAAACTGGAGCTCAATCGTCAGCCAGCTGTAATCAATAAGGTCCCCCAAGCCATCCAGACAAGAGGCTGTACAAAGTCTATCACCAATTACCAGAGGACGTAACACGAGACAGTGCAGAAAGTAAACGGAAGTCTGAATCCCACATATTTCAGCACGTACATCTACATCTGGTCATGAAACCAAACACCCAGATTCAGATTTGTAGCTGGACACATCATCATTTATAAATGCAGTATGACGAGGATCAAATACTCTGACCTCCAGAAGAAGGTTAATGGCAGGCTGTCCATCTAATATGTACTTACTGAGTTTCTCCTCAGCATTGTTGTATGCCTGTTGCACTGTGTTGATGATTCGTGTCTTGATACAATAGGTTATGTTAAGTCCCTCCAAGCACTGGGCACATGCTTCATACTGTAGCTCTTTATTTGCAGCAAACTTCATCAGCAGATCCTTTAGTGACTCCAAACTAAAAACAAAATCACTGAAAGGCTAAGTGAGGAAGCATTGCACTGCTGACTCGCTGCACAAACAACATAGCCATTTCCGTGTTTCCGACTGTTGTATTTATTTCCAACGCTGCACAAACCAACAAAACAAGGCAAGGCAAGATGTTCAAACGCTCAATTTACAGTTAGATTTAACGGTCAACTAAAAAACACGATCTTGCTACTCACCCCCTCTCCATGCAGCCGCCGCGGTGAACAGGTGAATATGTGACGTGGGTGAAAGGTGTTAAACGAACAGCTGAAGGTGAGGAGAACAACAGGAGTTTCTGTGGTATCTGGCTCCTCTTCCTGCTGCAAAATACAAAGAATCCAATTATGAGGACAGTTAGAGTATCAAGGTCACAAGTCATAAGCTGGATACTCATCATTGCTTCCTTCGTACTTGAAAAGGTTTGCATTTTTTAAGTGTACAGATAAGACATACTGATTTCTACTATCCACAATGGATGTGACATGATACTTTTAATGTCACATTCATCGTACATCCTGTTCCAATAGAAGCTACAGTATAATGAGGCATCAACAGTCTGTGGAAGCTTCATGTCAACTGGATTCGTCCAGAATTTCCTAAATGGATTCAATTCATCAAAAGGGACAAAATTATTCCAAACATAAATAATTTACATTTATACATATGGCACCTAACCATTGTAATAAGATGTTATCATTAAGCTAGATGAACTAGAAAGAAATCATTTTGATTATATGAAATGGTGAAAGAAAAGACAAGATTGTTGTTGATATGTTTAGATACTATTAACTGATACACATCACAGTGTTTATATTGCAGGCTTTGAAGAATTTTGACTCATCCTCACACAGGTAGAGAGTATTTCAAAATTATTGTTAAATACAAACCTATTAGCTACTTTCTGGTCAGTGTGGTTCTGAGTTGTGGAGATTTTCAGGTTCCTGGAACACATTCAGCAGCATTCTCTCTAGTCCTAGAAGTGGACAAACTGGAATAAAAACTCTGATCAGCAAAAAAGGAATGAATAAATAATGCCCACGTAAAAGTGCACTAATATAACAAACACATCTTACAACAGATGCACAACATTAGTGTGTGAGTCACATTTCAGAATAGTGAACCAGAATCTGCAGGAGCCGAACAGAACCCAGAGATACAATCAAGCATTCAACAATCAGGTGCATTTCAGCTTAAATCATACTGAGATTTCTTTGAAGATTAAGAAAACACCACTTTATTTCACTCCCACTTTAGCCTACAAGATGGAATAATTGTTCAGAGAAATTGTAAATCTAATAAACGCATCATCTCACTTTAAGGACTTGCCACACAAACACATCAGATAGTCATACAGTTCAATGTTTTCTGTTCAGTCAAGTTTCTTTTAAACGTCAAAGAAATTGAATAACCTATTTGTTGGACATATGCTGATAAAACATTACTGATGCGTTTCCTAATAGCTCATTTCTTCTTTCTATTGTCTGACTTCCAACATTTATTTTCCGGACTTCCACATTTTTACCTTCCCTCTGAACTACAGTGTCCAAATCAAACTGATCGACATGAAAAATATCCCAACATGGGCACACAAAGGTCCACATCAGTGAAACTAAACTCAGCTTTTTCTCACCATTAAGAATGTAACTTTGACGCACGTTCCACACATTTCAGACTAGAAAAGGTGCGCTGTTTTCTGCTACTTGCTCAACTGACCTTCCAATATTACGCACAAACATTTGACTCTTTCCACTCAGTGATGCCAACTTGGCGACTTTCTGGCTAAATCTGGGACTTTTCCAATCCTCTTAGTCCCTCCCCGTCCCAAAGCACTCACAGGCGGTCAGTCTCACAGTAGCCTCGCAGCAGCCACATTAGAGGAGACCATAGATGGCATAATATACAGTTAAATATATTATATATCATACAGTCTATGGAGGAGACCCACACCATGTCCAGACGTCAAATGAATTGCGCGTGCGCAAACCTGCTGCTGCCGCTGATCCTGCCCTGATGAACAGAGGAGGATGGAAATGGAAATGTTTCTTCGCTGTCTGTAAGGGAGATAGAACAAACTCGGTTTCAGCAATAGTTCTGCGTTATCACCAGATTCACACAGGGAGTGTCAGCCAGAACACCACCTGAGGCCAGTTTCTCCAGAGTACAAAAGAAGCAGAGACTTGGTTGAGTGCTAATTCACTGGCAGTTGTGGTTGTGATTTTCTACAAATGAAACAAACATATCTTAATAACTTAAATCTAAATACACAATCTTACTCCAGCAATGCAAGCAATAGGAACAGAAATGCAATCAAATGCTCCACAATCATGAGCTTATCCATAAATACAATCAATTACACATAGTGCCGCTATTTGACATATATTAACACAGAACTTGCTGTCTGACATTTCAAAATAAAACACGCTTAACATAAAAACATGAACACGCTCGTATTTTGAAACCAGAAGTGACGCAACTTTACGTTCATAACGTCAGACGGCGAAAATTAACTTCTCACCACATTCCTGACTTTACAAAGGCACAGTGCCGTAACAGTTCAAGCCAAAAAATAAGTAAAGAATATGTACATGACAATAACATTAACTAGACACAACATCACACATATCACTTAGACATACTCACTCTTCATTCACACACAACCAACGGCTAAAGGAGGATTTCTCTGTCGGCTGTTAACTCACCAATCACTCATTGCTCTATCACGCTGTGCATTACTACATGACGTCACTCACCACACCTGTCTCAGGTGGGCGACGCCCCGCCCCTGAAAGTCTACAAAGGAAATCTAACATTATGTTAACATATATATATATATATATATATATATATATATATATATATATATATATATATATATATATATATATATATATATATATATATAAACTTTGGGGCTTTTTCTACACAGTAACTAAAATAAATCACCGCCTTTGACCCACACAGCCTCAGTCACTTAATCACCCCGACCACTAGGGCTGTCACAAACGACGCGTCGACGAATCGCCTGAGCACGATACGTCATCAAAAGCGGAAGTGAGCGCGCAATGCAACAGAAATCACCATCCGAGTGGAGCACGGAACACGCATGGACATCCGCGCTGTATCGTGCATATATAGTATATAGCTGTATCGTGCATATATAGTATATAAAAAATAAAGTAACTTGTGGCAGCCCTACCGACCACTGTGTGTTTTTTCCTCCGTGACATGAGCTACACATCTAGCTAGGTAGCTCATCACGTCTCAGTCTAAACTGTAAACCTGAAGAGATTCTGAGGACTCAGGATCCGTCAGAGTCGGAAAACTTCTGCTAATCCACCTGCTGGATTTTGGAAACGTCGCCTGTTGTTTCATTTTACACATAAATCTGTGACCAGAGGTATGTAAACATATGAGTCACGTCGTTGTTGTCAGACTGTTACTTTAACAGTCACACTGCTGATTTATATCAGTTCTTAACGATGCTAACTCAAGGCTAATGTTACCTCCACCTCTGTACATGAATTAGCTCTGCAGTTACGTTGCTGTGGCCGCTAACAGACAGCTAAGCTAACTGTAAAAATCTCAACTATTTTACTCACCAGACCAGAGCACTTGTTAGAAGAAGGAGAGCCAGACTTTGGAGAATAATTGCTGCTGGGAGCGACTGCTAGAACCAGCGGTTCTAAGCAGAACCGTACGTTGTCTCCTTACCGAGTGAACTACAAAGTGCTGCCTGGAAAAATCCACACGGTCCCAAATCCATATTTTTAAAAAAAAAACGACACAAAGAGGAAGACAAAGGGATGCTTCCTTCACAGCGCTGGAACAAAATATCTGCCTCCAAAAGTCTTCTAGCGACCAGAGAACAGTTTAAAAGTTTTTGTCGCCTGCTAAAGCACCGCCATCTTGAACTTTGAGATTTTTTTTTCAATTTTTTTCGAACTTTATTAGCACAATGCTGTATACAAAATGGTTCAATAGCGGTCAACAGCAACAAACAGGTGAAGCACCATGCTCGAGGCAAGTAAATAAATGAAAATGTAAAGATAAACAAGAAAAGAAGAGGTAAACTAAGTTAAAAGAAGAAAAAATATCGTTTAAATTCATTACATAAGCCTTTAGTTTTCACAGCTTTAACATTTGTGCAAAATTCAAGTGTCCAAGTATGATTTTAAGTAGGTTTTAAAGACCACAAAATTGGGTTTCTGACTGGCAAATTTGCTAGCATGAGTATGAAGTTTTGCCAATAATGAAATGAGATTAACAATAAACGATTTCTTAACAGGCAAATCATTAATAAAGATACCAAATTAAATATATTCAGTTTTAACCTTCAAAGTAATATCCAATTTTCAATTTTAAAAAAGACTGATATCACTGAAAAAAAAAAGAGACTGATATCTGTTTTTGAGCTTGTGGTTCTCTATTTTGCGTTTGATGATTTTCCACAGGTTTTCAATTGGATTTAGATCTGGTGATTGAGCAGGACAAGGCATGGTTCCAATGTTTTGGTTGTCCATCCAGGCTTTAACTGACCTTGCCATGTGGCAAGAGGCATTGTCTTGTTGGAAAGTCCAGTCATCAGAGGCAGGAAAGAGTTTTCCAGCTGTTTACTCTTCCTCATGTCATGTCATGAAAAAAAAATAAAGTAACTTCATAAAGCAGGCTCAGTCAAAAAAAAACAAAGAAAGTAAAACACATCTAAGTAATTCATGTAATCAGTGCCACTGAATGATTCCCATTAATAACTTTTTTTTTTTTTTTTTTGTCATTTTCAGAGTTAATGGCAAAGATGGAGAAACATCATGCCGCAACAGACCAGCCACCATCTGAGGAAGAGTTTACTTACGGTTTCAGCGATTTTAAAGCCACACTGTCATTTCTGACCTTGTGATCCCTTAATGAACCAGAGCCGAACAGTTGAAGGGTTTTGATGGCAGAGACACTGGCAGTTTCTCCTTTATTTTATTAATCTTTTGAATCGTATAGAAGTAGTAAACGGTTAACTTAAGCTTCTTGTTGTGTTATCGGCGCCACACAACAACTTAAAAAGCGGATGTATTTAATAACATTGCGCCAATACAGGCGAACCGTCGACGTTGTCCGATAATGGATGCACCCTGTTAAACCGTCCGTTGAGCCGGTTGAACAAACCTTCTAAGTGCGTCACATAGAATCCTCAATACTCGCTCGCGCTTGCACAGCCAGAAAACCGTTAACGGTTCGACCGGTTAACGGAACCATTTTTTTTTTCTTTACTCTTAACACCACCGATAATACCGAGGTAATTAACCGGCGGTTGTTCGAAAGAATAACTCCCGACCCGGTGACTGTTTTGTTTTTGCTTCGTGGAAATTAATGCTAAGCTAATATACTGAAGGTAACCGTTAGCCATGTAAGC
The DNA here is from genome assembly GCF_022539595.1 of Amphiprion ocellaris. NCBI lineage: Eukaryota > Metazoa > Chordata > Actinopteri > Pomacentridae > Amphiprion > Amphiprion ocellaris. Next base: position 36,544,191 of record NC_072770.1, read on the forward strand.
TAACTTCAGGTAACACCGGTTCGTTTCCTAGCTAGCTAGCTAACTAGCTAGACTTTTAGCTTTGCCAGACGTCGCGTCCGAAGTGAATTAAAAATTAATAGTTTACTGACATTTGTCATCGTATGAAAAAAAAAAACCGTCTTTTAAACATGTGACAGTGTTGTATTTTTTGTCATTTCAGGATGGAGAGAGACCGGGGTTTTAACTTCAAACTGTTGGTACCTCGCAGGGTGAACACCGGAGAAGTATCTGCTGTTAGACCTCAGGGAAGAGTTGAGAACTTTGGTGATTTCATTAATACCGTGGAGGAGGTAAGTGAATAAATAAGCTAGCCAACAATTAGTTAACTAAGTTAAATATTAATAAAGTCACGACTGACACTATCATGCCAGCTCAGCACTGACACAATCCTGCAGTACAATGATTAATGTACTGAATACCAGCTATGGAAGTCTCAAATCTAGTCTAAACTCCTGGTTTTCCCTGTTGTAAGCTGGACGCATAGCTGAAGTGAACTATCTATCGTTGCACTTTTTGGACACTGGCGGCCAGGTTTTGGCCTGCTTGCTGCATGTTTGACACCCCTGCTGTAAGACAATGTGATCATTGACTCGCTAAACATTTTTGCTCTTTTCCATTAGAGTCACAATAAATGTCATGACAAAGAGCCAACCATGCCTTTCCCCAATACAAGTCTGACTGCACCAACTAAACCAACCAGACAAGGTATTTTTTAATTCCCAACACTGGCTACAAAATTTCAATCCAAAAATTGGCATGTACCTTGCACATTATTCCAGTTTGTACTTGTTTCTCTTCTAAAGACTTCCCCAAGATGAAAGTTGTGCTACCAATAGAAAAAGACAAGGTAATATTTTCATTGTACAAAAATGTGTCACATGAACAGGCTATATTTGGGCTTTGCAGCCTGTGTATTGTAAAATGTGTCTGTTTACTTCCTTTCTTTGTGACTCTTCCCCCAGAATAATTGCAACCCTGGTCAGCTTTACTCCAAGCTGTTTGATGAAGTTGAAAAAATTAAGTGTTGGAAGGTCAAAGTTGATTCTGACAGTGTGCAAAAGGAAAGGAGACTCCAGGACAACAGAAGAACGATGGAAACTCAACGCAAAGCTATTCAGGAACTGCAGGTGACAAGTTTTCTTTTCCTGACTTTTTGTCTTGCTCTTCTATTTTTTTTTTTTTTGTTTAAGGGTCATTGATAATGAGAAACACACTGGTAACACCTTTGATATCGGGTGTCTTTTGTGTGTTTTACAGTTTGGAAATGAAAGTCTCAGCATAAAGCTGGAGGAACAGATCAGTGAAAATGAGGATTTGAGAAACAAGTAGGGGGTTTGTTTGAAAATTTCTGACTTTTAAAGATGTACTTTTTAAAAGCCAGATAATCATGATAATTTGATTGGTCACTTTAAATGTTTTGTTTCTGTAATTGTTAGTATAAAATGTTAAAAGTCCATTTTTTATATACAGAAACAACGCGACAAGGAACTTATGTAATATACTTAAAGATACTTTTCAATGGTCGGCTGAGAAAATGCATCTATGTAAGTAAATTGCTTTAAATCTTCTGTCAGTATATTTTTTAAATGAGCCATATTATGAAGGTGCATTTTTATGATCTCTGCATGTTTGTAGTTGAATCTGAAAGAGAAGAAACACATCAACTCTTTGTGCAAAATAGTGAGAATGTCAAGGTAAAGGTTTTCTTTTTTTCAGTTTTTGTTTTGGACAGAAGTTTGTGAATTAAAGTATTAAGGTTTGATTGTCAGTTTACAAGTTACTTTTTTGTAGAAACTAACTGCAGGATTTGAAAGCCTGCGTATCCAAGTGGAAGCTGACCAACAAGAATTGCAGAAAGGTATATTTATTGCTTTGTATAAGTATTGGATTTCTTTGCTTCAAAATCTCCAAATCTTAAGATGTGTTACTCAGTCAGAAATAACATAAAAGAGAAAATCCACCTTAAGTGACACTGGATGAATTAGTGATAGATTCCCAAGAAAGAGGAGATGTCAACCAGCATAAGAACTGACCACTTTGTTTTTTCAGTTAAAGAGGGCTTGCTGCAGTTTGAAAGTCTACAAGAGAAGTATCAACAAGAATATAAGATAAAAGATGAAGAGGTATGTAAAAAAAACTCCTTACTTCTAATATGAAACATGTTAGCACGAGGTTCAAAACAGTCACCATTAGGACTACACTGTGTCCACAGGTTGTAATGCTAAAAGCAAAACTCCATGAAACTCAGAAGCAGTTGATACAACTTCAAGAGGCAGCAAGTGAGATGATGATTACATTCTGTAGTGTTCTGTCCATGTTAAGTAGTGCAGTATTTGTGCACTTTGGGATTTTGAGGATACCAAACTATTGTATGTTTACTACCTTTAAAGATCAACAACTTGAACTTCTCAGAAGTTCAAAAAATGAGCAGAATTCTCTCCTTCAAAAACTGCATACTGCTGAGCAGCGCTGTAAAGAAACTGAGGTGAGTGTGTTGAGATTCTTGTCATTTCAAGTAAAATTAAGCTCCATTGTTGTGGTATATTTGCTTTGATTGAAATTGTGATATTTCCTAAAAGAAAATTCTGGAAACTGTTGCTAAAGCCCTGGAACAAAATAAAAAAGAGTATGCACAGATCATCCAAAGCAAAGACCTCAGCATGCAGGAGCTCAGCACAGTTAACAGTCAGCAAGCAGTTAAGCTGGAGCAGGTTCAGATGACCATTCAGGAGCTAGAAAATTCACTGGAGCTGGAGATACAGAGGTATAGTGAACTGAACTCTTGAAAATTCACCACATCTTCCAGATGATGTATAATACTACCTCTGTATTGTTTACTCCTCTGTCATTAGCTTCTTCCAGTTAAGGCAGCTAGCAATAATAAAACCTTTTCTCCAGAGACAACACTTTGAAACAGTGATCCACGCCTTTGTGACCACTTGGCTGGTTTACTGTAATGCTGTTTATATGGGAGTTAGTGGGTCCTCCATCACTGGTTCAAAACGGCGCTGCACGTCTTTTAACTGGCACAAGAAAGTTTGAGCACATTTCACCCATTCTAGCTTCACTCCACTGGCTGCCCGTACATTTTAGAATGAATTTTAAAATTCTTTTATTTGTTTGTAAATCCCTAAATGGTCTTGCCCCACCATACCTCTCTGAGCTTCTTCACCCCTATACACCGAGCCAATCTCTCAGGTCAGCTGACCAGCTGCTCCTCAGGGTCCCAAAACAAGGCTGAAGCTCAGAGGGGATCAAGCGTTTTCTGTTGCAGCTCCAAACTTTAGAATGAACTGCCGCTGCACATCAGACAGGCCTCCTCACTGTCTAATTTTAAAACCTTTCTTAAAACCCACCTCTTTTCTCTGGCTTTTCACGTCACATAGGTTTGTTGTTTCTGTGTGCACATATGCTGTATCTGGGATGGACAGTCCAGTCTGTTTAGTCTATTTATTGTTTGTTTTATTGCGGATTTTGCTTTTAGTTCTATTATTTTTATGTAGTTCTATTATTTTTATCTTAATTTTATTATTTTTATCTTTTGATCATGTCTTTGCTCTTCTGTACAGCACCTTGGTCAACTCTGGTTGTTTTAAAGTGATTTATGAATAAATTTGATTTGATTTGATTCAGTTCTTATTGTGACTCAATTTGAAGGGCTAAAGATGTCCAGGGTGAATTCATGGCAAACAACGCAGAACTTGAAAGGAAAAACATACTTATAGGTAAGCCTCACTAGTGAAATGTGTACTGGTAGTGTACTGCTCTTTCAAGCAGAATTTGTTTTACTGAACAGGAGAGACAACGGAGCAGATTGCAAGGAAAGATGATCTCATCAAAATCCTGGAAGATGAACTGGTACGGTATATTATGATATTGTTGAAAAAGTGTTCTTTGTTATGACAAACATTGATTGCAGCCTGAGGACTACAGAAGATGGAATAACAATTCTATACATTGTTGTTGTTCTTAGGACAAAAAATCTAAATCTATTGAGTCAATGAAGAGTAAGATTGATGTCACTGAAGCCAGAGTGCAGACACTTGTAGCTGATGTTTCACAGAAAACGGAAGAAATCCAGTTGATAAAGGTGATACAAATACTATAGATACTTCCTGCAGAAACCTTATATAATTTATAGCCTAGAAAACCTTTTTTTTTCTTTTTTTCATGATTCAGAATGAAGCAGAGATAGCCCTAAGTGATAATACTGTGCTGAAGAAAGCTTGTAAAGCTGCTGAAAAGGAACAGCAAGATTTAAAGGAGAAGACAACTTTGACAGAGGTATTTAAATGATTGTTATTATCTTGCTCTGCTTATCATCCCTGACACATACACTACCAGTCAAAAGCTTGGACACACCTTCTCATTCAATGCTTTTTATTTATTTGTATTATTTTCTACATTGTAGATTAATACTGAAGATTAACACTTTTTTGTTTACAAAGTAATTCCATTTGTATTCTTTTATAGTTTTAATGTCTTCAGTATTAATGTACAATGTAAAAAATAATTAAATAAAAATCATTGAATGAGAAAGTATGTCCAAACTTCTGACTGGTAGTATAGTCTTTTCTTGAGGAAATTCGTTTTTATAATTAATATATTAAGTGATAGGGGTTTAATGTACACATCATTTAGCTTTACTGCATTATATGTCATTATGCTGTCAGATCAAAGTGCAGGAGCTGCAGGGACAGCTGTTCACTGAAATGCAGAAAAGTAAAGAATGCACCTTTCAGATTGCACAGCTGAAGACTGACATCATGCAGCATGAGTGAGTTCTTAATAGCCAACTCCTGTATCACATTTGCCTATAGAATATTATAATAAACTGTTGTAATCTGAATGCTTAATGTTTCATTTATGTCATCTTCAAGAGTAAAGTATGAAGAGCTGTTATCGAACTTTCATGAGCTGCAGTCTGAGAAGACAGCATTTCAACAGCAGTTTGAAAATGGCTTCTCTAATGTGAAAGCTATTGAGGCAAACATGAAGGTCTGAATTATCTAGTCAAATGCAATAGACCATTTTCAATTTGCATTTGTTTATTTATTACTTGCTTTATCATGTGAACTCAAAATCTGAAAACTGTTTTAAATCAGGTGAGTGAGGAGAAGGCAGTAAAACTCAAAAGAGAAATTGAAAGATTGGAAGAAGAAAACCGTCGTTTACGGTGAGTCTGCGCTTTTGAGATCTAAAGAGGTTTGACATTGCGTGGCCTTTCAGATTTACATTTTTACATTTTCATTAAATAGAGAGGAAGCAAGCTCCATTAAAAACACAATCCAAGAGGCTCTGCAGAAGAAAATTGAAGAAAATGTAAGTACGCTAACTAAACCAGCTTTACATAGAAATGCAGGGTTCGACAAAGATCCTTTGAATGTGGTAAATGGTGATTTATTTTTCCTTTTGTGTACAGCATCAACATCTGCTGAAAAAAATTGTAGAAAAAGAAAAGCAGATCAAAACTGTGGAAGCAAAGGTAAATAAATGAAAAATTGCAAGTGCTGTTATTTCATCATTTTCTGGAACTAACACGGCATTCTTTCCTTTTTAGCTGGGCAATGTCAGGAAACAATTTCAAGTCAGATTTAAAGCCCTGGAGGAATACAAGAAAGAGGTTTGTCATGACTGAAGCTGCAGAAATGCAGTACATGGAAGGCTTGACTTGTATATTTTCTGAATAAAATGCTTAAGAAACAAATGGGTAAGGAGGTCGCAAAATCCAGTCAATTTGAAATGTTATGGTGATGCTTTTTTGTCTTCTACGTCGTAGTATCGATGTTAAACATTTAAGTAACTGAGCATTACCCAGTTTAATGTGGATGCTTGTTTTTCTTTAGAACAAGAGGCTTCAGGAGGAGTTTCAGAATCTTAAAAAACTTAAAGAGGAGGACCATCAGAAATTGCTTAAAGATCTTGAATCCAAATCTAACTTGACAGCAGAGCTTGAGAATGAGGTGTCTTTTATAATGAAATATTATGCCAAATATTTTTAGCTCTACAGAATTTTTTATTTTTATTTTATTTTTTTTAAAAACTAAAAACATTTTGTTACAGATACAAAAGCTTAGCTCAACAGCTACAGAGGCCATTAAGAACAAGGAAGACACAGAACTCAAGTGTCAACACAAGATAGCAGATATGGTCGCGCTAATGGAAAAACACAAGGTAAAGTTATCATAAAGCACATTTTTGCTGTCTGAAAATGTCCAGTTACAGTATGTTGCATTGGAAGAAACGTCACATGTCATTACCAGAGCCAGTATGACCGGATGGTTGATGAAAAGGATGCAGAGCTTGATGAGATAAAGAAGAAAGAGATGGATGCAGTTGCCCAGGTGAAATCACTGGTATGGTACTAAAAATACCATTTTTGACCATTTAATAATAATTCACCAAGATATAAGCTATGTGCTAATATTACCTAAACTAAATTCTTAAAATCAGGTGTTGGACCTTTCAAAGCATAAAACAGAAAATGATGAGCTGAAGAAACTGTTGAAGACAGAAACAACAGAGAAGGTACGGCCTCATTCTCAGTTTTTGGCTTTGTACTGAAACAGGTTGCATGCTACCTTTTCAGAAAAATAATTATATGAGAAACACTTTACCTTCAGGAAAACCTACAGAAGAAGCTAATTGATTTGAAGAAAGAGAAGTCTTCAGTGAAAACCAGTCAGCCCTCACAAGCAAAGAGCAAGCAGGTACATTTAAGTCAGCCAATAGTGGTTTGCTTTTTAATCATTTTAACTGAACTAAGAATACCTCTTTATTATTCTAGTCAACGGACCCAAACTATAAACCATGGAGATGTTTTGAAACTCCGGTCAAGAGCTCTTCAAAGACTCACATATTTGATTTCTCCAAGACCAGAAAAACTCCTTCCTGCAGGAATGATGACGAGGGTACCTCAGTTATTAAAGAAACGGTGAGTTTGATCTAACAAAAAGTTTTAGACAGATAAAAAAAAATAGTCTTATGTCAGGCACAGCGTAAAGTGTTGAGTTGGAAATCAAATTGGTGTAATCTACTGTACATTACACTCTTACATCTTGGTTACTCAGATTTTAATTAAAGCAAACTTGTAACTCTTAATAATGGCCGGTTTTACTCATCAGGGTGAGGGGGAACAAACAATTACATTTACAGATTTATTGATGGACCAGTTTGCAAAAAGGAAAGCAATGTGGACATCAGCGAAGTCAGTGAAGAAAGTAATGCCAGTGGATGGATGTTTGTGAAATATGGTGGGTGGTTAGAATGGCGGATTTTATGGTGACTGAGAATGTTGGACCTACAGTCTGCTAGTCAGTCTAGTGGGAGGTCCTGCCTATTATCTTTACCTGCAAGAGACAAGAAAGCAAGTCGCAAACAAACAGGCCAAAGGACCATGTGTATTCATGTGTAGAAGTGTTCAGTGAGCGTGTCACTCTTGGGTATCACTAAATGATACTGGGAAGATTTTTTGTTGCCAGCAAATGAGATTAACTTTGTGTAACAATTTATGTCTTCTGTTGTTAAGGAATCTGCCACTGAATCAATCAGAACACCAAGTGAAACAACACTGAGGACCAAGGTAGATGACAGTTTAATGTATTCATATACAAAATGTTCTCGGTTTTAGTGATAGAGGTAATTATAGCATTAATCAATATGAATCTCACCTGTAGCATTTATAATAAGGCAGGCTGACACTGACTTTATATTATAGCACATTTACACCAAAGACCTGAAAACGCCAGGAAGAGCAACAAACAGAGTCAGCGGCACATCGAAGATGAAAGTAATATACTGTGTCATTCTGATGTTTTCCAAAGTAAATAAAATATGAATGTATTTTGCTGACATTTACTCCTTCAAATCCCCTGTAGTTGTACAGAATCAGGACTCCCCCTTCTGCTGAAAAGGCAGCACAGTGGGGCAAGAGGACCATTGAGCTTGATCCCAGGTCTGACAGCTCTGATCAAAATGATCTCCTGGTAAGCAACAATGTTATTGGTTGAGTTTGATTTGTTAGAAATCTGCCAGAAGCCTGTTTGGTTTTATGATTTTTTAAAAGAATAATGTCTGCAAAATTTTGGACAAGAAATGATTTGGTCTTTTGTTTCTTGTCTGAATAGACCTTTGTAAATGCACCCGAGCTGAATGTTTCTGCTCCACACTGCAAACTCAACATCTTCAAAAAGGTAATATGACCATAGTGGTGCGTCATGATGTAATATATGATCCATGATCGACTTATTCTGCATGGATAAAGTTGTTTGTTTTCCCAGCTTCAGAGCCCAGTCACTCATAAATCACCAGGGAACTCCTTAAAGCTGGCTGCAATGAAAAGGATGAGAGATGCTGGTTGGACTGCTGTAACTGGCTGTGACAAAAAAAAGAAAAAGACCACTGAGAAGATCTTTGCATAAGTAGTGCTGTTACAGATCAGATGAACTGTGGTAATAATATGAGACAGGTAGGCTTTTATAGTCTTATTGGCTTTACATTTAGTGGTAATATTGTTATGTATCAGACAGATGAAAAATAACAGACTTTTTTCTTCTTTGCATAGAAAGTATTGCTATAGATCAAATAAACTATTGGTGGTGGGGAAGATTTCATTGTTCAAGTTGCAAGTTTTATGGAGGCAGGTTTAAGGTTGTTTTCAGGTGTATATCTAGATTTTACATGACTAGTGTGACCAAAAAAAAAAAAATGTTGTAGCACTGTTGTATGAATTACATATCTTTATGCTGTTAATGGCTTTGACAAAAATGACCAGTGACCACATCTTTGCATGAGTAGTTACAGAACAGACAGACAGTGATAATATTAGACAAGTTTAAGTGTTTGTATTCTTAGTGGCTTAGCATTTAGTGATAATATTGTCAGAGCAAATATACTAATAATAACAGGCATTTTTTTCTTGGCATGCATGTAAAGCACTAATACATGTCAACTGAACAGTATTGTTGATGGACAGATTTCAGTCTTTAAGTTTAAAGTTTTATTGTTTTCAGGTCTATAGGTAAATTTTAAGTGACAGTAGTGTCACCCACAACATTCAGTTGTTGAAATGCTCTTGTATGAGATAATTTCTTTATTGGCGTGCACGTATTTCATTCTGCACAAGTTCATATTGTTGCTGTTCGAAAAGGTGTAGTAGTTTTACAGAATATATCTCATTGTAATTTTGGTATTGATACAAGTAAACTCAATGTTTAAATCAGTCAGCTTTGTATTTGTTTGAATGTTCCTCCCATCATCATTTTACATTTTCTTCTTTGCATATCCTTGTGAAGAATTAAAATTCCCCAGGGGTGAAATTTCAGTCTTAAAAATATGTGTATTGGCAGATGATGAAAATTAGTTTTGTCCATGCCAGTCAAGCACCAAAATGTAGGAACTCTATCTCTCCATTACATGAACTCGAGTCGAAACTGAGACTGGTTTCGAGGAAGTGGAGGTACATTATCGTAGATTGGATGGCCATCATAAAGTCCTCCAGAAATCACAAGCGTGTCGTCGTCTGCCACAAATCCATCTGTTGGAAATGAAGCAGGTATTTTTAACTATTAATAATAAATGAAATGGCTTGCACTGATTATATGATGAAGGACAACTCCTTACCCGTGTTGTCTGTGCTATGAAGAGGTTGGTGCATAAATTGGATTTTGTGTTTGCATTTGTGAACCATAAATATAAGCAACGCAGCACCAAACGCTCCAAGTACAGCACTGAAGACAATAGTCATGTTCTTTTCAGAAGTGTTGAGGCCCAAACCTAGTGGCAGCAAAAAAGGAAGGAGTGAATTTATTGATGACACTCCAGACCAGAACATAGAGCCTGATGCTTACCTTTAGTGGTCCTATTCGCTGATTGTGAAGTTGCACTGACAGTGTGTGATGAATTTTCAGTTGGAATTACTGGTGTGTCGGGTGTACTTGTGTTGTCTGCTGTGGTCTGGTTTGCTTGTGTAGTCAGTGTAGTAAATGTTGGAATTTGAGAGGTTGGTATTGTGGTCTTCGGTGATGTTAGAGGAGGCGACATGGTTGTTGACTGAGACGTCTGGGGCTGGCTTGTGCTCTCAGTTGTGGCTGCTGTGGTTTTAGTGAGTGCTCCTTTGTCCACGGTCATGCCGGTATATTGTGTCGTGTCCTCGGAGAACGTTGATGTATCAGTTACATGTGCCGCAGAGTTATGTTGTGTCAGGTTAAAGTCAGCAGGTGCTGTTGGAGTTGTGACTGTGTTGTTTTCTGTTTGTACCACAGCAAAAGAAAGTGCCAGAAGGCAACAAACCAGGGCAGCAACAACTGTATCCATGGCCATTAGATCCTGCACTGGAGAGCAAAGCATGGACTGAGAAACACTCGCATAGAAACACTGGAAAACTACAACTATAAAGCTATTTCCCTTCTCAGTAATATTCAGTCTCAACCCAAAATCTGAATTCAAGCCCTTGATGATGTCTGCAATGAAAAGAATACCTTAAACATGATGTCTGTAGAAGCATTTAAAACACTTTTAAAGATTACATTAACATATTTAGAGAGCGACACACTGAACATGACGCACTAAGAAAATACATAGTGGCCTATCAATTCACTGGTCTGTTGTAGTTAAGTTGACGGAAACATGTCTGTTGACTAAAACCAGACACTGATAAACCACCAGTACAGTCATTATTATAAAAATCCAGCTCACCTTTTCTTTAGTCAGTATCAGTGAAAAAGCAAACTTAGTTTACTTCCCCGGTCGTCCGTGTTCCTTCATGTCACAGTCGACAAGTCCTGGAACAAGGAAAGGGTTGATTTTCTGGCCTAGTGGCAGGTAAAAGTGGGCAGGGCAGTGCTTTGTGAACTTCCTCTATTGTACGTTGCCAAGGAGACAAAGGACACAGTTATTACGTAGTCCAAAGCTCAATCGCTCATTCTTGCTCAGTTCAAACAAATTACTCTCCCCTTCAGTAGATGAGACATGTTTGACAGCTACACCATAAACGTCTTCCTTGGCTACATTAACCTGTGTTTCCTTTTGCATACATACAACATTTATGCATTTGTGTATGTGTTTTCAGGCTTAGCACCAAACTTGAACTTTGTATAAAATATTTATTGACAATTAATTAGCAATGTGTACAGGCAGTTTATCAAGAGGGCACAATTTCCATATAAAAACAACCAGTTCATAAACAAATAGAGCCATTGTTTCTTCAAAACAGCAATGCCCTCATCATCATACATACTGTAAAATAAACAACATTCCAGTTTGCGTCAGCATAAAACGAGGGACAATGTTCAGGTAGACCATGGAGCTAGTATCTGGTATCAGCAAGAACATCTGAACAGAGGACAATAAAAGTAAAACAATGCTGCCACAACACCTTCAAACAGGAAATGGGAGCAGCTCAATCAGTTCAGGGCAGGACATGTGACCTTGTGCTATTATAAAGCCTATAGGCTATGCTAACCACAACTAGTTTTAGAAAGCATTTTCCTTCTGTTCTCTTGCTTATTTTTCTTATGTTGAAGTGCTGAGTGTAGCTACAGAGATCATTTCATTTTCACAAGTTTAAAACATAAATAGGCAGATGCTGATATTGAAGTAATATTTGCTTGTCATTTTTGTTGTGTTTCTTGTGTTGAAATGTCTCCATAGTGAAACATTGTATTGATATAGCATGTGTGTGTAGAATCCCAGTCATCCTGGTTATGTTTAAGATAGGAGCTTCGGTAAAAAAGCATCTGGACTTCTCTTTTAGGTTCCTCATCGAGTGACATCACAGTCTTGTACATTTTTCAGCATCTTTGTCTGTCACATCTTTGTCTGTGAACGCCAGGTTGTCTGCTCCCATGGAAATGTCCTTCGGAGGCTTTTCTTTGAAGTCTGTTACCTGTAGCGGGTTGACAACATAGCGTCAGGTTTATTAAAAGTCTTGTGCAGTTTAGATTACTGGTATGTACATCCTTTGATTTTCTAGCAAAGGGTGCGGGTCTTCTTACCTGTGATTTGTTGCAATAGCGGAAGCAGAGCAAATCACCCTTCTTCACAAACAGATCAGGATTGTGATGCCTTTGCTTGCATCCACCTATAAAAGGCAGAGACGTGATCCCTTTGTTGTTGCACAGTTGATCAGACATTTACACGGGTCAATATGTAATTGCGGAACTTTTTGTAACACATTTTTGCTGTTTTCAGACCTAAAATCAACATAAAACAACTGTAACCAAACACCACATGGCATTTTAAGAGAAAGATTCTTCTAAAATATTACATATACAATTGAGCAAAATTGAAATTGAAAGTTATTTATAAAGATATTGTAGTAATATCACACACTGCTTTATATTAAATAACTCAGAAAGCCTTGGAGTCTGGCCAGTCTTTTCTCCAGGAGGAAATGACATCATGTGGAGCAGGTCATGTGACTTCCTTGAGAGGTGTTTTTGTAATGGGTAACTTGGTTGAAAGGGATTTCTCAGACACAGATACAATTTGTTATTTTCCATATAAAATTTGGTACATGGCCAAAAAAGAAATACCTGTCATGATTATCTCAACTTAATAAAAACAACACAATCAAAACACATTTTGAATAAACTCATTTTATTATTGTTTAGCTAATTAGAAGGTGGTTGTTAAATTCAGATGGTTATTTAGTTGAAATTTTAGTGATGTCCGGTCATTTTTTATTAATAAGTGATTGTTTCCATAATAAATAATTATGGAATTTGTAAAGACATGATCATAATGAACATAAAAACATTTGGGTTTTTTTTACTTTTAATAAAAATGTATGCAAGATATCCCTAAGTCCCTCAATTATATATTGACCCACACAGTAGTAGGACTCATTGTGTTTCTGCAGTGAATGTGGAGGTCAGGAAATGATATCTCACCTGTGATCATGCTCACCAGTAGGCCACACGTTATTGTGACTAATGTGCCGAATGGAGCGAAGTACAGGTAGGACAGAGAGTACCAGGTGTCTGCAAGAGCTGGCCTGAAACTGACTCAGCAAGTAGAAAAAAAATAGTAATAAGCCTGCAACTCCCTTCTGATGATATGCTGTACAAAGTAGGGCTGACTGGTTATTAAACGGAATATATACTATGCTGATGCCCTCTTCTACCGAACATTTCATCTGTTTTCAAAGCAGTTGCTGAGCTGCAAATCTAGAATGAGAACTAGCTCTTGAATCATTTGTATACTTTCATTTAATATGTCAAGATGTGACCATATCATGTGCTTGAGTAGCAGCAGAGGGGTCTTTGTTTAACCCGTGTGTTGTCCTGCAAGTCAAAATTGACCCGTTTGAAAATGTGGAAAAAATAAATGTTTTGACAGTGACATTTTCAACATTTTTGGCCAATTTTGAACATTTTTTGGTGGAAAAAAGAATATTCACAAAAAATCTTTTTTTTGCAAATGTTCTCAAATGTTCTTAAATGTTAAAAATATCTATCTATCTATCTATCTATCTATCTATCTATCTATCTATCTATCTATCTATCTATCTATCTATCTATCTATCTATCTATCTATCTCTATATATATATATATCTATATATAAAATAACTTTAGATATTTTTAGGATTTTTTTGGAAGATTTTTACTCATTTTTTGAAAATATTTACAAGAGATTTCTTACCAAATTCGGGGGATTTTTTAATAATAAAACTTAAGGGAAACTTTTAAGGAATTATTGGAATTTTCTTCCTGAAGGTTATGCAAATTTTCAGAAATTTGGGGAAATTTTTTGCTGAATTTTTGGATTTTTTTCAGACAAGGAAACAATATTTTTTGGTTCCCGTAAATGAGGACAACAGGAGGGTTAATGTAAACGGACTTACTCTGCCTCTGGAGTGGTCCAGGGAGTTACTGTTGTGTAGCTTGGGTCCATTGTTCTGTTGCAGCCTGCAGTGCTAAGTGGGAGAGGTAAAGTCTTTTCAGTTGTTGGTGGATAAAGCTGGCTTCCGATCCCCACCCACAGAGTCAACGCCAGACCAGTGATCAGTCCTGAAAGTGCTCCCTGTAAAGTAAATATGACCGCAATCAACTACTTCCTCATTGTGGCACATTTGTGTTTTTACAGTTGTGTTGTTGGAGGGTGCGGCTGTGCTACTGAGTGTTCCAATAGTAGGAAATACTCACTATTGAATTTGATGTTCGGAAAAGCATGCCTAACAGATAGAGACCGAGAAGTGGCCCGCTGATCATGCCAAATATGGACAGAGCTGCCTGAAAATAGAATAATTGTCAGGAGGTTTGCAGTCCCCCGCATTCGGCTCATGGTGGTGCTGTAGAGCAACAAATGACTGCAGTGGTGTTGGGAGAAGTCTACCTGCAGAACGCTTCCCATGGCTGAAGCTACTCCTGCCATCCCAATGCACACAGCTCCAAAGAATACACCTGGGAGAAGGGGAAATCTGCATTATTAAACGAAATCTGTGTGCAACTTTTAAAGTGCACATCCAGAAGCTCTTTGGTGCAAATTTGAAGGCAGATTAGCAACATTTTTATAGTAATGCGGGTCATACACATTAGAAAAGTGCTTGTTGGGATCATTGTATTACAAAGAGACTTAAAAAGCAATAAGTCTTTTTCCTTTGTGTGTTTAGAATAAATTACAATAACTGTTAACTGTGGACTGTACAATTCCTCCCCCTTTTGCAGAAGGGATACATAGTCAACGAACTTTTACACATGCAATATCATCGGACTCTTTCCTAGTAGTTCAAGTGCAATACATCTGTTTGATCTTACTTCAATTCAATTTCTGTTAATCTTTCTTGTTAATACAGAGAATTAAAATTCAAATAAATAAGAAAAGTAAGATAACACATTTACAAGATGTAAACTGTATACTAGTACTAGAATTTAGAATGCTAAATTCTAATGGTACTACTAATAATAGTGATGACAATAAAACCATTCTAAATTCTAATAGTACTAGTATACAGTTTACATCTTGTACTTGTGCTATTTTATTTTATTTTTCTTATTTATTTCTTATTTATTTTAATTTTAATTCTCTGTACTGTGCATTTTGTACTTTGTATTCTCTGTTATTTCTATTTTACTACTAACCTCTGTGTAATTGTGTATATTCCACTAACCTTTGTTAATGTTTTACGTATTCTGGAAAAATAATTTGAAAGTAAGTCTTATCTTATCTTAAATCTTAAAAGTGAACTCTAGTGAACAAGAACCTCTGCACAGACAGCATACAGATAAAAACCATTTGTATTGCGTTAAGAAAAATCTGTATTGTCTTAGCTGCACAAGTTGTCTCACATAAAATGAGATAGCAGACCCATTATCTTCATCTTACCCTCATAAAACATGTTCATAGATCCAGTCCACTCCGTTTTTCTCTCAATAAATCTGCCTAGTTACGTACACTACCAGTCAAAAGTTTGGACACACCCTCTCATTCAATGCTTTTTATTTATTTGCATTATTTTCTACATTGTAGATTAATACTGAAGATTAACTCTTTTAGTTTACCACATAATTCCATATATATTCTTTTCTAGTTTTGATGTCTTCAGTATTAATCTACAATGTATAAAAGAATTAAATAAAACCATTGAATGTGTCTAAACTTTTGACTGGTGGTGTTTTAGATCATCGTACCATTAATCTGTTTCCTATTAAGTCTGGTTGTGGAAACAATTAAAAAAGCATTTTAATGACTGAATATTGTTGCTTAATTAATAAGCTCTCCTTTGTTCACAGTCATCACGGAAGCTGACTGACATCTCTTTTTGACACATTCGCCATAACTCCGGGGAACTGGTAATGCTTTAAATACCTATTATGAGTAATGAGATAAGATAATGGTTATCTTGGTGTCTACTGGTCTCATGTCAGTGCCAGGGGGGGTCTGGAGGTTATGAAAGTTACACTGTATGGCGTTCATAGAAAAAATGTACCGCAAACTCATGCTAGACCAGGAAACACTTGAGGGCTTTTGCTCATTCCCAGATTGACGGCTATTAAACAAATAGAAAAGATTCAAGAAAAATTCCTTGGAACAGTTTTTTCTTTGTAGAACTGAGTCACTCTTTGCCTTAAAGTTTCTAATTCCTGCTCATTCTTGGGCTACTGTAAAAGTATTTTTTTTTACTACTTACTCAGGCCCATGTTCATCCAGGTCACTTGTTTCGCTGTGAGATTTTTGCACACCGGAGCAAGAAAGTCTTCCACCGTGACGGCTACAAGGGCATTAATGCTGGAAGACACTGTGCTGAAAAACATGCAACTGTAAGCTTTTAGACACTGAATAGAACAGTCAGGTGGATTCACTGAAATGGAAGATTAGATAGCAGAGATCAGTCTCAGCTAACATACTGATGGTGGTTTATTGTGTTATGTATTAAAACGATGATCGAAAAGTAGTAGCAAAAATAATTAGTAGTAGTCAGTGGAGCAATGATGTGGACTTCCCTCTGACAGTAATAGAGCTTGTTTGTTCATTCTGCCCTAACAGTTGGACATTGTGTGCTAGAACATTTCCTTATCACTGCAGAACTCGAATACTCAAATAATATGCTTTTCCTTGTTAGGGTCCAAGCACTGAATGGTACGAAGACCCTATTGAAATGCAAGGAAAGATTACTTTTCTTCTTCACTATTATTCTGTTTTTGGCAGACTTTTCATTTGGACTTTTGAAGGCCTAAAAATACTTGAAAACACGTGAAACTCTGCACACACATCAGGACCAGCAAAAAATTTTATATTTGGTGGGGACCTGCATATAGGTGTGGGGCAAAATGGCTCAATAGTGACACCTGGAAAATTTCAAACATTTACTACAGTGAATATGTGTCACCTAGAGCTATGGAATTTGGTACACATATGTAACACGTCAAGACGCACAGAACTCTAATTAACACCCATGCCCAAAACACAATAGGAAGTCTGCCATTTTGAATTATGTGTCATATTTTGAACGGTTTTGGGTCAACTCTGGACATTTTCAAAAGCTATGAACTCAATCAGGGTAACCCCAACAGAGCTGAAATTTGGCCAGGATGTGCAGCAGGCATGGGTGATCAAAAGTTATCAAAATGCTCCACAAAATCTGAGGGCGTGGAAATGGTGGCTGGCGGAATTTCGACGTTTCGCCATGAAACAGGAAATGCTGCATATCTAGCCTGTACATGCTCCAATCAGCCTCAAACTTTACATATGTGATCAGAGTCCAACCCTGATGACATTCACGGGCCGATATACAGTCACAAGGCCATAGGCCGAAATTACACATGTTGGACTTGCTTGGAGTCGCTGACCAACAAGGATGCGAGGACCCAACCAACGCTGCTTGCAGCTTTAATTTGTTTTTGAGTTCTCACCTCAGGGTGCCACTATATGCTGCAGCCACAAACAGACCAGGGACTCCAGGGTAGATTTCCAAAATGTCCATGACGAGGTAGGGCAGCAGCTAGTTGACAAATGTTTCACAGTTAATCATGATGCTTTCTTACATAACAAAATGCATGGGGTCTGTGCAATGATTAGTAAAGACAAAACTGCAGCTGTGGTTACCTGGTCAGAAGTACCAACATCACCATTCGAAATTGGGTCACAGTTCTTGTAAATGGAGTACATGGTTAAGCCAGAAAGCATAGCCAGACTCACAGTTACCAACAAGCCACACATGTTCACATACAAAGACCTGACAAATGACAGGAGACTTGTTAGAACATGAAACTTTGCTCGCAGCCATTAGAATGCATTTCATTGCGGTGCAGGAATGCTCACATCTTAGCGTGTCCCAGGGTTTTGCAGGAGATGTAGCGCTGCACCTGGGACTGGTTGATGGAGTAGATAGACAGCCACATGATGCTACCACCGACCACTACGGTCCAAAAAGTATGTCGCCTCAAAGGATCTGGGTCAAAACTGTGGTGAGAAAGTTCAACAAGATGTGAAAGAATGCAGTAGGTTCTTTTTCAGGAAATTAGTAGTACAAACTCGATAATGTAGGATGATATTTTTGAGGCAGTCAGCAGGCTTTTCATCAGTGATATACAGTTTTCCTCAAAACTGAGTGCAAAACCATAGGAAAGTTCATTTAGCTTTGTCCTGTGGCTGTAAATGTAGAGGGGTAATTAAAAACAAACCCTAACAATAATGTGACACAAGTCTGCTTGTGTACTCACTCGAATGCATGTAGTCGGCCTCCTTCCCAAGCATCTTCCCAGACCTGTGTCAAGCCCCCCTTTATTACAGCTCCTCTTGCTATGACAATCACAAAACCTGCCAGCATGATCACCAACTGCAGCACGTCTGTCCAGATCACTGCTTTCAGACCACCCTGAAACAAAATCCAGCGATGCATTAACATGTAGAGGATAACTTTACTTTCACAAGGACATCGGATAGTTTTATTGACCGCAAGCTGAAATACATGGATGATAGTAGCAAAGTGTAAAACTACGGTGTAACAAACTGTTTGTAGTTGGAAATACAAATATACTTTGCCCAACAAATACTTTTTGAAATGAGACAATACCAACCAAAGTGCAATAGATGATGCACACTACTCCTGTAGCCACCAGCACTCCCCACAGGTGAAGTCCAGTGACTGAGTAATGAGAAAATAGCTCAGTTATGATTGTATATACAGCTTTTGATACTAGATAGAGCTTCTGTCTTCATTTAAACAGCCTTCTTTAAAAAGGTGTAAGACACACAAGAGAGAATATGTCGCGTACACACTAAAGACAACATGTCACTGTAAGAGGATTAGATAGAATAATGTATAACCAGGTTACACATCAATAAAACAAACAGAAAAAATCCTCGTCTACCCTTGTTCTGTGAGCTTCTGTGTGCTTTGGCTTACTTTGATTTAGTGCAAGAGCGGGAGCATAGATGACTAAACCGGTGTACAGGGCCTGGGAAGAAAAGTCACCATTAGTTGATTAGGTGGAAAGACAACAAGTCTGTGATTCATTTTAATGGTTTCGAGGAACTGGTATCAAGAGTCAGTTTTACATAAGGCAAAAAGAGCAGGGGGGAAGGCCAGGTGCTTTTTCATGTTACATGTAGCATTTTAACTGAGGACATTTGTTCCTCTGTTCATTGTTCTATACTTTGCTTTATTTTTTTTTAAAGAATAAAAGTATGTTTTCTTACCGTCTGCGCAATGTACATTGTTGTCCCCAGTATCCGAATGGGTCGACTGAAGCGCAACTCCAGGTACTGGAAATGAAAAGGAAACCTGGACATCAGGCATCGTGAAGCAGATGACTTGGTCCACTCTAAGTTTACAAAATATTAAAGGTGTGCTTGTTTGCTCTAGTTAATTTTCACACACTTTTTTGAGGAAATGCTTTTATTGCAGTTGGATATTGTACAACCTTTGATAGGCAAGACATGTTGGCATACGTAGTGGATGAATCATTACCTACATTAACTTTTAAAGGTCTTGCACCTCTGTAGAAAAGCTATCAAGCACATGTGCTTTATTGATCTTAACACTTTATTTCATGCTGCACCTTGTACAAGTGTTTGTGGCCTCTCCTTACCTCGTAGGCGCTGGTGATGGCCAATCGGTAGAAAAGTGGTACAAAAATCTCAGCACTAATGGCAGACATGATGGCATAGGAGAACCCGAAGAGCCAGTAGGTGGTTCCGTACAGGTAGGCCTCAGCAGGTGTGCCAATGACCGAGATGCCAGACATGAAGCTGGCCGTGAGCGACATGGCAACCGGTACAGCTGTCATTCGCCGTCCACCCAACAAGAACTCTGCGCTGGTGGACTCCTTACGTCCTCGGAAAGACTGGAATAGGCCAATGCTTGCCGACACCACAATAACTCCCGCAAAAACCACATAATCCCACACGGAGAAAGTGGCCACTGAACCACCTGTACCGACGTCTCCCATGGTTACTTCAGCTGATAGTTCTGCCTAGTCTGTCGTTAAGAATGCCTAGATTCAGCAGAATTTCTGTATTATGTAATCTTGGTAATGTTGATGTCCTTTCCTCTGAGTTATCCTATAATTGTCCTGAAAGTCCTGTTGTGCATAGACCAATAACAAGAACAAAAATATACTCTAAAGCTGGAAAGAGAAATGCCTCTCAGTGCATTTCAGGCTCTTCAGAAATCAGCTGCGGTCGTGAAAAGTCTGCCTTCAAACCTTCAAACATGGATGGATCCCAACACTGTCAAGTGTTAGTCCAAGTTCTTGCTCTGTCACTTTACCCATCAGTGACGCCTCTCCGACTGATAATAGATAAAGCAGATAGTCCAACTATCTCCTCTGCAATCCTCACGAGTCTGGTCCGCTCTGATACTTTCAGCAGACTATAAAGATTAGTTCGCTTTAGTTAATAATCTATCAAGGCCACAGGGTGTTGAAGCCTCCCATAATTTCAGCAATTGTAAAAAGTGATTCTGTGGTGCGTCTTGCAATGTGTTCAGATAGCAAATAGGAGGTCCTCTGTTAAGAAAACGTCTCATGTCCTTATGAAAAGAAGTGACATATTGACACATCCAGAAGCAGTATATATAACTGTAAGTTACTCAGTACTTAGTGGTTATGGGAGGAATTTCAGGAGGAGGGCAGGTGCTGTTACAGTCCGTTCTTTATGCTACCTTACTTAGTAACTTTATCTCTGAGTGTGTCTTCAGTGATACATAGACATCATTTCACACCCAAACACGTCAGTGGTGGGGGGAAAATGTGGCTGCAGTCAGAAAAGAAAGAAAAAACATAGGTGTAAGCTTTGTCCCTGGACATTTGTGTCAGCATAGTAAACAACAGATTATATTACAGACTTTATGGCCAATTTCATTGAAGACAGTTTCAATTATGACAGAGCTGGAGAGAAGGGACGACCAGCTCAGACAGACACTGAACTTTATTATACTGTTTAAAATTGTTTTGAGTATTGCAATCCTTTTGTGAGCAATATTCTGAGTGACTGATAAACTAAAGGATGACCACATGTGCCAGCAGGTCAACCACATGTCCTGTGACAGGCAACTGTTATTAGATGATGCTTTTTATTCTGGACGAAGCACTGTGATTAAAATGTAAAAGAAGTGACTCAGCATGTCCTTGCACTTCTCTGTGCTTGTTGGTTGGTCAATATATGGCACAGCATGTTTTTATTTTTATATATGTATCCTAGTGAACTGGATAAACACAAATGCAACAACGGCATTCAAAACTATCACTTGATGGTAAAACTATCATAGTCCAACAGACTTTGACTATTCTTGACAATCATTAGACAAAATTTCAGATAAGAAAATCCCTGCAGATTGGAAAAGGGTGGAGAACTGCACTCTGCATGTTTTAAAAAGGTATCGTCAACAGTGAGTTTCTCATATCTGAACAATTCACTGCTGAGACATTAAAATCCACTCCTGCAGTTTTTTTTATTTAGCCGCCTAGAAAAGCTGATAAGATAAGCTTACTCTGAAACTTTTCTTCAAATGAGAAGAAACGTTTTCAGCTGTGACATTTTGTTTTGACGTGCTCACATTGCTGCCTGTTCTTGAAGGTTGATGTTTTACTGACAGTGTAAAAGGTATTCTCTGTGCGTGCACTGAAACGTGCTGAAATTTAGCATTTTAAGAAGCTGCAGTTAATTTGTTACTCAAATGAGAGAATGGTTTGTTTTGGAAGATGAGGTAAAACTCTGGTTATATTTTGAGTGGCTCTTTATATAATATGCATTCTTTCCAACACAAATGAACCTCTTGGATGTTTTGAGACGTCTAATGGACACTAGAGTACTTGGGACAGAATCAGATAATTACCGCATTAACCTCATTCATGAAGGAAACCATTATTCATGTCATTCACATAATGGACTAAAGGCTCAGTGGTTCCTGTTCGTCACAGATGGAAGATAAGAATTAGCTTGGATGAAGGTGGATTATGCAGTATAATGTCTGAATAAATACCGTTAAGCAGGGAGGCTGGGACTCACTGAATCACTGGGTCTGCAAGTGCCCACATCTCTTGAACAGGTGACTCACATGTCCAGAGGAAAAGTAGATAATATTTACAAAGCCAAACATTTGATCTACTCTTTTACGTTGTTCTTGATTTCTGTCTTTGTCTTTATTTCCCATGCAGGACCAAGACTGATTGGAAAAAGACATTGCTTCACATGGAGACTGCAATGTTCACCTGCTGGCTCCTTTTTCTGCTGTTTAGTCCAGCTGTTCCCACATGTTCACCCACCGACTTCACACTGTATGTGGAGAAGCCAGAGTGTGACTTCTGTGTGGCAATCAATACCACCATCTGCACAGGATTTTGCTACTCCAGGGTATGTATTATCATTTCTCATAACAGAAAAAAAACACTTTATGCTTTAGTTGTTGCACAGAAAATGAAATAATGTCAAAACACAAGCCATGTCTGATGAAAATTCTCAAACGACTTTCTGGTAATCTCTTTTGTGTAACGACCAAAACAAGATGCAAGACAACCAAAACAACATGCAAAATGACCAAAACGAGACACAAAATGACCAAGACAAGATGCAAAGTGACCAAAACAAGACACAAAATGACCAAAACGAGACACAAAATGACCAAAATAAGAAGCAAAATGACCAAAACAAGACACAAAATGACCAAGACAAGACGCAAATGACCAAAAGAAGATGCAAAATGACACAAACAAGACGTAAAATGACCAAGACAAGACGCAAATGACCAAAACAAAACACAAAATGACAAAAACGAGATGCAAAATAACTAAGACAAGATGCAAAATGACCAAAACAGGACACAAAACAACCAAAACAAGACACAAAACTACAAAACAAGACACAAAACTACCAAAACAAGATGCAAAATGACCAAGTCAAGACGCAAAATGAGCAAAACAAGACACAAAACAGCCAAAACAAGACACAAAATGGAACAACAAACTGTAGCATTAGCAGTAGCAATTTTATTTGAAATAATGATTCGTAACAATAAGCTCAAGGGATTTCAGTATATTACAGCATCACCATCCAGCTATTATTAACGCTGTGTTTGTGTATGACGAGCAGGACAGCAACGTGAGGGATATTCTCGGCCCACGATTCCTGATCCAGAGAGGCTGTACATATGACAAGGTGGAATACCACACAGCCTTTCTGCATGGCTGCCCTAGTGACTCCAACCCCTTCTTCACCTACCCTGTGGCTCTCAGCTGCCACTGTGGTTCCTGCAAGACTGACAGCAATGAATGTACACACAGAGCCAGCACAGATGGAACTAAGTGCACCAAACCAGTGAGAAGTAGTTACCTCTATCCTGGCCAGAGCAACTTTGTGATTCCTTTTTGATCCTCATGTTCTCATAACTACCTTTTTCTTTTGATGTTGAAGCCAGATGAGTGTATTATATTGAGTAGAGCAATGTCTGCACTGTGTGTACTGTTACACATTGTACCATCACTGTTCCAGCTTGTTTTATCCTGTCTTTGTTGCCCAACTTGTTCTGTCCTCCAGCTCTGCTTCTCGGTTTACAATGGGGGTTGATCCCTGCGTATATTTCTGTCGCCATTGTTATTAATCCTTCTGTACACTCATGTGAGTGTGACTCCCAGACTTATTATGTTTACTCTGAAGGGACATTCTGACTACAACTCAATTAAAGCTGAAGCCTCTAAATAGCCGTCTGACTAAGCTGTGCTTGACTTAATCACATCCTGCGCTCAACCGTAGTGTTGTTTACGCCATAACAAACGCAGGGCCTTGACACTCTCCAGTGTAAGCTCAGGATACTATATTTGCCTTGACAGTCATCTCGGACAGCACTTGATTGTTGACCCAATACTTCTTATTAAATGGTTTAGCAGTGACGATGTTAAACCAGAAAGATTTGGCACAGTGTGTGATTCACCAGCCTAATGTGTGAATTTGTTAACTGTGACTCTGCCTCATCCCAAGCAGTGTTTGTGTGCGTGGTTTCCTCTTCACAAAGGGAATTTCGGACAGCTGGAGCTTATAAATAGCCCAACAGTTCAGAGTGGGAGAATGTATGATGATAAGTCAATCATGTGGGTCTCTGTGACGTAGGTCTTTCATCATCTTATTATAATATTAAATAAAAATACGTTTATCATATTACATTCACATATATTACAGCATTCTTCTGCTTTAGTGCTAATCTCTATTTCTAAGTCATTGTGTTGCTGGAAAAATATTTCTTTTCTTATTTGTTGGTTCTGCAACTCTGAAGCAGTTTGATCAGAAAATAGAAAAGAAAGCTGGTTGACATAAAAGCCAATAAAACATTAGATTTCTTTGTTAGACAACAGGAGTGTTAACTTGCTCATATGAACTTTTGAGCCGCTGATGGCTGAAATGATTCTTGACATTTCCAAACATGAAGTAACCCGAGGGTGAGACGTGTGTTGGCATGGTTTATTGACAGGAATGAAGCAAGCCAAATTTGACCCAGTTACCTGTATGTAGAAAAATAAAGACGGAAAACTGGTTTACAAAAGGCCACTACCACCTTGAGCTTGTGCAACTTCTGACAACCTGATACTCTCCTCAACCTTGCAGACAGTCAGCTGAAAAAATGGTGGAGTATTACATATTTGCTGGATGTCTTTATCACACATTATGAATACTGTACTGTATATATGCTTCTTTTCATTTAACTTACAGGTGTTCAAAGGTTTACAGGTTTGTTTTTTAGCTTTTCATGCCTTTGTGGGAAATATTCAATAAAAAGTACAAAAGGCTCTTGTGATCTAGTAAAGCATTACCCACTAAGAGGCATAGCACCAGGCTTAATTATGCTGTATACTTTATAGTATATACTTTATAGATTGACCTGATGTGACTCTAAAATCGTCATTTTGATGGGACACAATGGCTTGAATTGCCCGGCTTAAATTGTGTAGTGGTGTTTTGAAAACCCAAATACCCGAATGGATAAAGCAGAGGATGAAATGGAATTTGCCTCCATCAGCGCTCCAAAGCGCCCGGCTATGTGGGGCACATGCCGATCTCTCATTCATTCAGACAAACCATACAGTTTTGTTTGTGTTGTATTTAGTCAACTAGAAAACATTTGAGAATTTTTTGGTATCCGCATGGCTCCAGGGATGGCATTGTTGGACTGTTGGTCGGTTAGTTGTCCAGTACTCCTGTCTAGACTGAAATGTAATATCTTCAGCTTTCGCACCACTGACCGGCTGACTGTAATGATCTTCAATTATATCTCTTAATGATTATAGGGGGCTTTTAAAGTAGTGCATCAAGCCTGTCGAAATGTCAACTTTTTAAGTCAATACTTCAACATCTATCCAATGGAGTCCCACCAAGTTTAACCCTCCTGTTGTCCTCATTTACAGGCACCAAAAAATATTGTTTCCTTCTCTGAAAAAAAAATCTAAAAATTCAGCAAAAAAATTCCCCAAATTTCTGAAAATTTGCAAAACCTTCAGGAAGAAAATTCCAATAATTCCTTAAAAGTTTCCCTTAAAAGTTTTATTTTTAAAAAAATCCCCCAAATTTGGCAAGAAACTTCTTGTAAATATTTTCAAAAAATGATTAAAAATCTTGCAGAAAAAATCCTAAAAACATCTAAACTGGCATTTTTTTGAGAACATTCACATGAAAAATCATAAAAAATTGACCCGGTTTAAAGTTTGAAAATGTGGAAAAAAAATATATTTTCACAGTGAAACTTCTGATGTTCACATTTTCAACATTTTTGGGAAATCTTTGAATATTTTTTGGTGGAAAAAAGAAATGTGAAAAATGTTTGTTAAGAGTATTCACAAAAAAATCAACCAAAATCCAACAAATTTCGCTGGATTTTGGTTGATTTTTATGTGAATGTTCATCAAGAAAATATGAGAAGTTTTACCGATATATATGTGATCACTTTAGATATTTTTAGGATTTTTTGGAAGATTTTTACTCATTTTTTGAAAATATTTACAAGAATTTTGTTGCCAAATTTGGGGGATTCTGTTTTAATGAAACTTTTAAGGGAAACTTTTAAGGAATTATTGGAAATTTCTTCCTAAAGGTTTTGCAAATTTTCAGAAATTTGAGGAATTTTTTGCTGAATCTTTGAATTTTTTTCAGACAAGGAAACAATATTTTTTGATGCCTGTAAATGAGGACAACAGGAGGGTTAATAAAATGATGCTTTAATGATCATTTTAAGAAGACCTACAAATGCATGCATGTAAAAAGAATTTTTCTCTGGTAAACAGAACACGGTTTTATAATATGTTGCCTCTACTTAGATTGTAAACATGTATGTTTTCCAAAACCGCTTATAAAACATGCAGACTTTGTGGATTCATTAATCAGGATAAATCTACAAGGTTTCTGATTAATGCTAGTATTAATTAACGCTAGTAAAGCTAGTGCACAAAAAGGAGACAACTTAATGTCATGCATATGAGATGCTGCTCAGACCCAAACTGCATACTTGACTGATATGCAGATAGGATGAACAACACCCACTGTTACATAAGTTTTCAGCTTCAGGCAGAGTGCTAGCAGTAAAAAGACAGGTGCCTCTGGAATGTTTTCTTTGCATTCAAAACCAACACCTTAAATAAGCACTCCTCTCTTCAGCATTCAGCTTGTAATTTTCTATACCATGCAGTCAAAACTCTGCACTCTGCCTCCAATAGAATGAACCAGATGTTCTGACTCCACCCACACAGCATTGCTCTGAGTAGTTTCATCAGCTACCTTTTGTTCCTAATTTGTACAACACAAAAGAAAGGCCGTGTTAATCTCCCAAAATAAATACCTTTGTTTGTGTAATGTGGATTAACTGAGCATGTAGTCTCCTCTTCAGTGAAATCCTGTTTTGAATTCGCACAATCACGTGCACAGAAAGTTTGGAGTTCAGTGAGCACCTCAGCAATGGGTAATAGGAGAAGGGGGAAACTTTCTCAGCCACATTCTTCAGATGAAAGAGCAGCAATGAAAAAGGACGAACCAGGAATGGAAGAATAAGTTAAAAAATACTTAGCTGTACGTTAAAGTCCTGCATTCAAAAACTACCTTTTGGTAAATGTTTCTAGGTATTATCAGCATTGTAGTTAAATATAATTCATAATGAGTAACATGAGTAATGGCTCTTTGTAACAGCCTTTAAAAAAGTTGTACTTTATGTATGCATGTTTAAGGTTTATGTGTTGCAGATTTGTATTTATTGGTGCAGTAATGACACGGAAGGCATTTTAATGTTGTAACAGGCCCAGAGTGAGCAAGTTAAGACTTGTAGAATTTGGTGGGGAACTTCATCTTTTGTACAATTTATGATATTTTATAAACTGGCAGTATGTTTTCACATAAAAAATAATCATCTGCAAAGTAATTAGCAGCTGTGGCTAAGTGTGGTGGGGCAAAGTACAGAGTAGTGGAATACAAGTATCATACAGTATATAGCCATGCTGCATACAAAGCACTTTTACTACTTGCACCCTGTACGATGACAATACAGTGAAATCTAATGTAATGTAGTACATGTAAAGTACAGGTGTTTTAAAGATGCACTTTAGTCCAATAGTGCATATTTACACCACTCTGTCCAATAGATGTCTGAATAGAATCAACTAGAACAGAACCAACTAGAATAGAATAGAATAGAATAGAATAGAATAGAATAGAATAGAATAGAATAGAATAGAATAGAATAGAATAGAATAGAATAGAATGATGTCATCCCCTCTGGCGGAAGTTTACCTGAAAAGTCAAAATGCCATGATTATCTTAATAGGATTAGGATAATCTTAATCTTAAGATTCTATTGAGAAATGAGGCTTTGAGTCCTTCACAACACTGGACTAATCTCTCTGGGGAAATCAAACAAAATTTACATGTCTAACTTTAAGCTTCTGTTTCAAATTGTTTAATGTAAGTACTTACATCACTCTTCTTTCATTGAAGATTCTTACACGTCGTTCTGACTGTGTGATTGGTGGAACAGGTTGATTGATGGGTGTATTGGATGGGTTTAGTCCTACAACGTGACTCGTGTGGGCCCGCCCCCTCCTCCGTTGAAAACCCAATGGAAATTTCCAGTCTGTCCCCTCACTGATATATTAGAGACCCGACCGGAGAAAGGGACGGAAGTGGAGATCAACGGCTCGAAGCAATCTTTCATTAAATACTACAAGACAATCTTTAGGTAAGTAAATGCTTTTAATTTCTAGTTTAGTAAATTTGGAGGCGTTTTTATTTGATTCTCTTAGCGTTACTCGCCGGTTTGTTCACTTTTAACAACGGTATTGTTCTGAATGGGTTCGGTTAGCTAGCTAACAGCGCCTGCTGAACGGTATGCATGAAGCTCTAGACAGCTGCGGAATGTAAACAGTTGTTCTTCTTTGATTCAAATCGTTTATAATTTTTACTGAGGAAAAAATGAAACTTTGTACACATGCATTTGCTCGTTTATTTGAAATACGACAAAAGGTATAAAAGGTCGTATCTTCACGAAAGCATCGTCTTATTGATTTGCATAGACGTGAGGAGGGAAAAAACACCGTTTTACATTGAAGTTAATCTGCTTCCACGCCTCTTAGTGGATGTTAAGTTACTTGGAAATTGAGCGGTAACCGTTAGATCGCTATCCACGCTTTATGAAAGGCGGTTATGTCCTTATATGGTGTTCCGGTATGTGAGCTAAAACCCCGCCCACGGCTTGTACTACTGAAGGTGCATGTGTCTGGGCCGCCACGCCACGGCCCTGTGACCCTGAGCCACAGAGATAAGTCAAAGCCCGTGGGAGGGTTAAGCACTGTGTACTCTGTCTGTGATCACTCAGAAACCTCCCTTTGGTTCTCACTAACACCCTGAATTCTCTCTTTCTCAGGACTCTATTTATTCACTTGACTGAAGAACACTTGAATCTGCATATCTTCTTCACTTGTAAATCTTCTGTCTTCACCTGTTCAGTCATGTCTCAGCAGCAGATCAGGTAAGAATCACATATGTTGACATATTACCACAGAACCGTTGTCAAACCCAGTTTTAACTGCTCATTTGCTGTCATTATACCATCATAAACAGATTATATTTGGGGTTTGGACAGTTTGTTGGACTGAAAACGACATTTTTGGGCTTAAAAAACTCTGATTGGCATAACTGTTAACCTATTTGCTACACCGAATGATTACAGACTCCCTAATTAAATAATAGGCATCTTAGCATTAGTTAATGCTGCAACTAACAATTATATTAATTATACCGTGGTTTTGATTGACCATGGTTGGTGAACCTGCATTGTAAAATGAAATTGCAAATCCTGCAAATAGAGGATTTATCAAACTATGTTGACAGTTTTTATTTTAGCTCACGGTTTGACACGTGAGCAAAGTTTCTGTGTTTCTGTATTAAAGTGTTGGCATTCCTTTTTTGTCGTGTCCCTTCAGCCTCCCAGCCAAGCTCATTAACGGTGGCATTGCTGGCATCGTTGGGGTCACTTGCGTCTTCCCCATTGACTTGGCAAAGACCAGGTTACAGAATCAGAGACCAGGTCAGCAGGTCTACAAGAGCATGTAAGTAATAAAAGCTACTGTTGTCTCTCACAACAACACTCGCTTCCCAGTCCCTTGGCCCTAAACCCACTACACCCATGTGTAATCCTGTACTTTTCTTGTTAATCTCACAATGACACAGGCATGGCTTCGTGGTGAATGTGTACTATTAGGGACATTCCTCACTCGGTGGGCCGAGATGACTTCATCTTTCTCATTCCACTCCAGTGTTGTGGTCCTTGTCCTTTAGCATGCCTTTAAAGGGTGGAAATTTACTGCCCCATTTCCCCTCCCAGCATCTACATTTCTAAGTGGAGCCACTGTGAAATGTTAAACACTATTTAACATTTTTAAAATATTAACAATCTCCTATAAAATATATTCAGATGTTGCAAGTGTCTTTTATTAAAGCATATGCTTTCCTTGCTTTTTTGGGCTGTAGGATGGACTGCCTTGTCAAGACAGTTCGATCAGAGGGATGCTTTGGAATGTACAGAGGTAAGATTCATGCTCGTCTGAATTTAAGAAGCAGTAGAATAGCATATGTAGATATTCTACAAAATCATTAAATGTAGGAGAGGGTAAGCTCTTTCTGTGGTGAGGTTGAACACTGATTGTTGCTAGGTACATTTACTGTTGACTTACGGTTCAGATGAAGTCTATTTTTAGTGCATGAGATACTTGATTTACTTAAAATCAAAACTCCTCTCACCACAAAGTGTTTTTGCCAAGTGCACTGACTGTACGGTTACATGTAATGGGATACACGCAGTCGACAGAGAACTCATGTTCTGTTTCAGTAGCAATGCATCGATTGACGTAGACAAGGCACAGTAGAATCTACAAAGAAAATGAGACCTTTGGTGTGGGTCTCTGCTTTTGTGAGGAATGCTGTTTGTTTGCATCTGTGTTTTTCATATTACAGACTTGGGTCCCCCTGGGATATTGAAGGCTAGCCGATAAGGCGCAGCCACGCTGGAGGCAAATCATTAAATGGTTCTTACAATATTGCTCTATTTAAAACTATAGGCACAAATTTTGTTTTGCCATCTATTCGTTCTGTAATCTGACTTCCTGTCAATAACTACTTGGCTGTCTCTTCTTCACTGTCCTGTCAACTTGTTGTGAATTGTCATTTTCCAGACTATGAATCGTGTCTTTATAGGCTTTGGTTGATCTTGAAAATGACTCTGTGGTGAGCTGAAGGTTGTTTTAGATGGTGACCAGTCCCACAGGGCAGTTTTTAAGTTCAAAGCTTAAAGTCTGCACACAATCCATAGTCCTGGTGTCACTTTGTCCTTTCACTAACATCTCTTCATTTCCTGTGTTATCATTAATCTACTTACTGACTTGTAGCCTTTCACTAGACACAAAGATATCCTTACTTGAAGTTTTCTCCACTCATTGTGGGCCCTGTCATCACTCTGACTTGCTGTACTTGTTAGATTTTATGTTCACATCATCTTCTGGTTTTTCACCATACCATCATTTCCTCTCCTGTCTTGTATTTTGCTCGTTACTGTTTTTGAAAACTCTAAACTAAACATTTTTTTAAGTGTAATTTTTCTTAATATAATCTCCATCCATCATTATTGTTGAAGCTACTTTAAGTTGAGCATTTGTCTTGTCTGTGTCTAGATTAGCTTTCCAATGGCCTAATTACATTCTGATGTTGTAATGGTAGTGGCAGGGGATGTTTGTGATCATGTGTTGAATGAACATCAGATGGTGACTTCAGTGCTAACTGCAGGTTTGTTTTTCCTCAGGTGCTGCTGTAAATCTGACCTTGGTCACCCCCGAGAAGGCAATCAAGCTGGCCGCTAATGACTTGTTACGCCATCACCTTTCCAAAGATGGGTAAGCATGAGCACTGTATGAAATCACCTTTATTAGAAATGTGCAATATTTAATTGGTTGGTTTACATCTGACCTCCTTCATCCATTAACAGAAAGGGACTGACGGTGTTCAAAGAAATGCTGGCAGGTTGTGGTGCAGGCATGTGCCAAGTCGTTGTCACCACCCCCATGGAAATGCTCAAGATACAGCTACAGGATGCAGGCAGACTGGGTAAGAAGAAACGAAACTTCATCATAAATTCAGTGTTTCCTCTAGGAGTTTTTTTAGCAGCGGCGGCAGGCTGAAAACGCAGTCAGCAGTTACATTGTGGTGTGTAGATATTATCTTAATGCTATCAGTTATTTTACCTATGTTAGCAACACTGAGTTAGCACCGGGCACAGTTAACTGAAGCTAACGATATGCTACATAACGTTAGCTGGATATCAATATTTTGTGAATGTCTGTTTAACTTGTAAAATCTATTATGAGTTATCTTATAACTTTTCTAATAACTTTTCTCCGGTAAGTCGCTGCCCTATTTTCCCAGACGACACTCCTCTGACTCTCTGTCCTGTTGCCTGGATGCTTGACATGACGTCACTTTCAAGGCCGTGCTCTCGCGAGTAATTAATGTTGTATTAACCCGACATCAAAGAGTAGATACTGAGCAAGATCTGTAGTTTACCTTAGTATTCGCGAGTACCTGACACAGTGCAGAACTCTGCTGTGAAGGTGGAGACATGCAGCAGTGGTGGATTTGCAACAATTAAAAAGAGAGAAATTTGAAGGAGCGGCGGCTAGGATTTAGTAATGGCAGCCCACCGCTCCTAAACCAATGTAGAGGAAACACTGCAATTTATCAGTGGAGGTATTCCACTCTTATCGCTGCATCCAAATCCGTGTATATCAACATGTGTGTGATCTTTTCCTCGCAGCGGCCCAGCAGCAAAAACCGGTCATGATGTCTTCAGCTAAACTCGTGGCCACCAACACCGTGCCCAGCCGCTCCTTCAACTCCGGTGCAGTGGTCTCCGCTCCACGAGCCGTGTCAGCCACTCAGATCGCAAAGGAGCTGCTCCTGACGCAGGGCATCCAGGGGCTCTACAAGGGTCTGGGGGCAACACTGATGAGGTAAGACTCTTACTCTCTGCTGTTGAGGGAGCAGAAGTGAACTAGTACCGGAATTTCCGGACTATAAGCCGCTACTTTTTTCACACACTTTGAACCCTGTGGCTTAAATAACGATGCAGCTAATGTATAGATTAGCTTCATGCCATCAATACGTTTAGCCTCGTCACATCAGACCAATGAAATTACCAAACAGGTCACAGTGGACCAGTGAAACTGTTCTAATTAAATCAAACGCACTCACACTAAGTTCTTCAGATCAGTCATTCTGGGCTTCATGCACACACCCTGATCATGGAAAACACACCAAGAAATGCATATGATGCAGCGTTTAAGTTAAAGGCAATCAATCTGGCTGTTGAAGAAGGAAATAGAGCTGCTGCACGTTAGCTTGGTATCAATGAATCCATGGTGAGACGTTGGAGATGGTAGCGTGAACTGACTTAATGCGTGTTACTGCCATGTTACAGGCACTGTTTGGAGAAGAATGCATGTATTTTATTAAAAGGTTAAAAAATCTTTGTGTAAATATCTCATGTTACAACATGGACATCTGCAGCTTATAGATAAGTGCAGCCTGTATATGTACTTTTTTTTCTTTTTAAACTGCGGCTTATATTCAGGTGTGCTCAATAATCTGGACATTACGGTAATGCCAGTTACTTTGTGTAATCCTTTGAGTCTAAAACAACCTTTTTGTTTCTTTTTTTTCCAGGGATGTTCCCTTTTCTATCGTTTACTTCCCACTGTTTGCGAATCTGAACCACCTGGGCAAACCCAGCCCAGAAGAGTCGTCGCCTTTCTACTGGGCCTTCCTCTCGGGCTGCGTTGCGGGATCCACTGCTGCCGTGGCTGTTAACCCCTGCGACGGTGAGTTTTCTGAGTCGTTTCATTCATGAGGTGCCCCGTTGGGAGTCGATAATGACGCTGGAATGTTAACAATTTTTTTTGTTTTCTCTGTACAGTGGTGAAGACCAGACTGCAGTCGCTGAACAAAGGGGCCAGTGAGGAGACTTACAATGGAGTTGTGGATTGTGTGAGGTATGACGGCGAGTCATTCATGGCTGCATAACCGTCCTTCTTTTGTTGCTTTCAAACGTGTGTGTATAGAGTAAAACCCATTCCTGTGTCTCGACAGTAAAATCCTGCGGAAGGAGGGGCCGTCTGCCTTCCTGAAAGGAGCAGGCTGCCGGGCGCTGGTCATCGCGCCTCTCTTTGGAATTGCACAGGTCATGTACTTTGTTGGCGTCGGTGAATACATCCTGGACAACTCGCCTCTCAGCTTCCTGGCAGCTTGAGACCATATCGTCTCGCTGACTGGCGTTGCACAGGACCTGGTGGAACAACTGGCAGCTACATACTATCGGTTTACAGAAGAGGACTGAGTCAGGAAGACATCAGGATGTGAAGCCCTGCGATTTCACCACCTGTATGGTTTGACAGCTGTGTTGCACTTGTACACTTTTGTGACTTATTCAGTAGGCTGTGGCCATCGTTTGCACTTGAAGCTGTTAGCCTTACTGGGTTGGGGACTCAGAGTTGTAGTGTTGATCTTTCTTTGTCCCTAACAGTCATGTTCAGTTTCCCTCTGTGAGGGAGGGGAGCAAATGCCATCAAAAAGACACACCTACTGTTTGTGTTTTCTAACATAATAACCTTTCATATTCTTTTGTATGTGTATGTTAGTGTACTTTAAATCAGTCAATGCAGTACTCTGTGTATTGTTGTTTTTTTTTTTTTAATTATCTCCCATTTCAGTTGCTGTCTTATGTTACAAAGACTTCAACTTGGAACTACAATTCAAAATAGGTGATACAGTATTTAAAGTGTATCGCAAAAAGGATCTGCTATTTCTTTGAAATTTACATCGACATACATTTTCAGCATTTCTAAGTGTGTGACTGATAATGAATCTTCCTACTGACATGGGACCACACAGTTAAGCAAACCATGAACTGTGTCCTCGTAAATACTTGATATTGTCCTTGCAGCCGTTGTTCTGTGAACAGCTGTCTCTGTATCTTAATGTCTGCAAAACTTGAGATGCATCCATGCATGACTTCATGTGTTTGTCCACATAACTTCACCTGAAATATTTACATATGCATAGCAACAGTTGTACTCTAAAGGCTGGTTTATGCCTTAAAGGAAAAAAAATGGCGCTTGTGATTCTGAGGAGCAGAAAAAGCATTATTGTAGTTACTGTGAACATGTGAGAAATGACTGTTACTGTACTCTGTGATGGCTTTTTGTACATACTGAATATATACATTAAACCTTGTAATGCACCTCCTCTGTACATGGACTTTATTTGGCTGAATCTAATGAGAGCTATGCAAATAAACCAATATCAATTCACATACAGCTCTTTTTAAAAAAAAATATGTTCTGCGTATAACATTTATGTAAGTTTGTAGCAGACATTTTGTGGAAACCTTAAACTGCTGCTAAGCTATGAACAGTGAACCTCCAGTGATTAGACCACCCTTGTTTTCTTCAATTTCTTGTTCATTTTAATGCCTGGTACCACTAAAGCTACATTTGATTGGACAAATATAATAACAAAAATAGCTCAGAAGAGTTTAATTTAAGAGCTGATATCTATGCATTTTTCATGGTTTTCTTGATAAAAACCAAAATACTGATAAACATGTAATCACTTTTAATATTTTTAGGATTTTTTGGAAGATTTTTACTAATTTTTTGAATAATATTTACAAGAATTTTCTTGCCAAATTTGAGGGATTTTTTTTTTTTTTTTTTTTTTTTTTAATAAAACTTTTAAGGGAAACGTTTAAAGAATTACTGGAATTTTCTTCCTGAAGGTTTTGCAAATTTTCATTTGGAGATTTTTTTTTGCAGAATTTTTGGATTTTTTTCAGGCAAGGAAACAATATTTTTTGGTGCCCATAAATGAGGACAACAGGAGGGTTAACATCAGTCAAGTAGAGTTGGAAATCATACATTGATGGTGCAGTTAGTGTAGTATTTCAGCTCAGAGGTTCCATATTGACCTTGAAAGCAGCAATACACAAGGTCAAAAGCTTTCATTGCATGCTGTGGCCTTCCCCAGCTTCTCAGAGTGAGCAGTCAGTACAGAGACATTTACCACTGCCTGTATTGTTTCATGAATCCCACGTTACTGGAGTCTTCTGATCAGATCATTTGTAGTAATATGTGTTTTTTTCCTTTCCTTTTGCCAACATTATGTAACTCTTTAAGTGTGTGACTGCAGTGTCTCGTCGCTGAACCTTCACCGTGTGCTGACATGTTCAGGAAGCTCGCCAACCGCAAAATCTGCAGCGCTGCACTAATTCCACATCTTCCTCTGCTGCTTTACCAGAAGTGAACTCGTGATGCGTGCACGTCAGAGGCCAGACATGAAAACGTTGATAAAAGCACCCGATGTTTTTATTATGGTTAACAGTATGACATAAACTATATTATTCTATGATTCACATCTTATTGGCACACCAACAAAATTTACATCCACAATAAAACCACACACACACAAAAAGAATGCAAACTAGCTCACTGTTACAGTTCAGACACGCTCCAGAAGAGCTCAGCGCAAAACGTTAAGTAACTCACTTATAAACTCAGTTAAAATTGCAGATTTAGAGGGGCAGTTTATCATAAGACCGTCCTAACCCTTTGGGTTGATATCATGTCTACACTTTCTCTATTGTGCTTTACAGTAGAAATACTTGAGAGAGGTGGCAGGGAGCACAGTCATAATGTACATATTGAGATCACAACAAGTAGGCAGATAGTACAGTAGTTGGAGGCTTGACTGTGTGACTAAATAGGCACGTAACGGAAATGTACTTTGCAAAGGTAGGCTAGTCCTCAAAACACTTAAGCACACAAGGTATGATTGGCATTAGGCCTAGAGGGGCTAGAAAGGGCTCAGAATAAATAATGTTAACAGCAGATGTATAAAATAGTAGGGCTGGCCCGAATAGCAGTTTATGGGCTCCGGATATTGGGCCGATTAATGACGAATAGCCGAATATTCGGGGGAGATACGTCAGGCGAATTGACGAGACGAATACTGATCACGTGACATCGTCCGACGGGGTTGGGGGATGGAATCTGAATATTCGGATCTCAAAATAAATATTCAGATACCACCGTCACGACCGAATATTCGGATATTCGGATATTCGGGTCCAGCCCTGTAAAATAGGTGTCCGTATTTACAGCAACACTCCTCAGTCGCAACATTCCTGCGTCAAAGAAGGCTTCATGAACCGTGTTCAGCTGCAGCGCAGCACCAGCGGTCTAACATCAGGATGTTAAAAGCGAGGAATGTCACAGGCTTGCGCTGAAAGCAGAGCGTGTTATGGAAACGAACAGAGAAGTAAATTAGTATTTCAGTGCTGGTGGAGTGGAGGAGGAGGAGGAGTGGACGATCCAGCGTATCGTGTTGAACGTGGTCTGTGGACAACTGGGACTGAGTGGGAGTTCTTGTTGTCTCTCGGTGGACCTCCCCACCACAATCTGGACTACAAGAGGTGACACTGGAATGGAACTTTGGTGCCCTTCTCATGCGGATGGGTTGATTACGAAGGGTTGAGTGAGTGTGTGGTGGTCTCAGTCGGTGGGGTTGGAGAGGAGGGGGATCAGCTCATCATCTATATAACCTCCCTGCTGTTCCTGATGGCACAACACAGCACCATACTGAAGATCATTCCTAGGATCTGAAATCAGACAGAAAAAAGCATTAACAACACTTGATGAGGCGTTTCAATACTCTAGTATAATCACTGACTTGAATGTGGACAATAAAAAAAAATTCTCACCATCACTCCAGCTATTCCAATCCCTACGTATCCAATGATGTGCAGCTTTTCATTGACGAAATCTGTTATTGCCGTCAGACAGTCCTAAAAAACATTCATAGTGCTAATCCAGTAGACTGTACAAATACTTCAGCAGTAAATCCAGTTTTTATTGGTGCTTTACTGCCACCATGTGGGTATAAAGTGTCACAGCAGGCAGGAGGGTTTACCTGGGTGTCCTCTGGAACATCTACACACAACATGTTAGTCACTTCCGGTGTGGAACTTCCACAGCAGTTCAGCTGCAAATATAAAACAGTAAAAAATAGTATTGTGTCAATGTCAGGTTTATTTATATAGCACTTTTAAAAGGCCAATGGCCAACCAAATGCACTATATTGCCAAAAGTATTGGCTCACCCATCCAAATCATCAGAATCAGGTGTTCCAATCACTTCCATGGCCACAGGTGTATAAAATCAAGCACCTAGGCTGCAGACTGCTTTTACAAACATTTGTGAAAGAATGGGTCACTCTCAGGAGCTCAGTGAATTCCAGCGTGGAACTGTGATAGGATGCCACCTGTGCAACAAATCCAGTCGTGACATTTCCTCACTCCTAAATATTCCACAGTCAACTGTCAGCTGTATTATAAGAAAGTGGACGTGTGTGGGAACGACAGCAACTCAGCCACCAAGTGGTAGGACACGTAAACTGACAGAGTGGGGTCAGCGGATGCTGAGGCACATAGTGCCAAGAGGTGGCCAACTTTCTGCAGAGTCAGTCACTACAGACCTTCAAACTTCATGTGGCCTTCAGATTAGCTCCAGAACAGTGCTTCAGCAGAGAGCTTCATGGAATAAACACACTCCTAAACCTTGTGGACAACCTTCCCAGAAGAGTTGAAGCTATTCTAGCTGCAAAGGGTGGACCGACGTCATACTGAACCCTATGGATTAGGAATGGGATGTCACTTATGGTCATATGCGAGTCAACCCAGGTGAGTGAATACTTTTGGCAATATAGTATAGATAGATAGATAGATAGATAGATAGATAGATAGATAGATAGAAGGACAATACTATAAAAACACTTCTAATTTTAAAATCTACAGAATACTAAATGTAATTAAAATTCAATGTACAGTATTTACACATTTCAAGAAACGGTGATTAAAAACTGAACACACTCCTCTGACTGATCACAGCCCTGTGCACAGGATGCTGAGTGTTGTCCAGGATGGAAATATATCATCAACAATACCAAAACAATAAAAGAAAAACAATAAGACAATAAAATAAAACAGATAAAAGGTGACTCTGCTCATCCGAAGGCCAGTTAAGACAAGCAAAAAGTGACTAAACACAATCCAGGTTTCACTCACAGTTTTGTGGTAAATTAACGCTATTGCGGTTCCATTGGGATTGCTGGTATCGGAGACGGAGCTACTGTAGAACTTTTGGACTTCCTCAGCAATCTGTTAATAATCAAGAACAGAATAAAAATATGTTACTCACAGGATTTTTTATTTTTTTTGCAAAGTGAGAGAACATTTTACTATTTCATACCTGTTCCTTGTTTAGGAATCCAAACACGCCGGCAGTGATCTCCGCTCCAAAGATTATCAAAAGGCAAGCAAAGAACTGCAGGACAGAAACAAGGTTTATTATTAGAGGGCTGTCTTTAACCCTCGTGTCGTCCTGAGGGTCAAATTGACCCGTTTTAAAGTTTGAAATGTGGGAAAAATATATATATTTTCACACTGAAAAATCCATTTTTTAAGAAACATTTTTAACATTTCTTTTTTTCCACCAAAAAATGTTCAAAGCTTTCCCAAAAATGTTGAAAATGTGGACATCAGAAGTTTCACTGTGAAAATTTTTATTTTTTCCACATTTTCAAACTTTAAAATGGGTAAATTTTGACCTGCAGGATGACAGGAGGGTTAAAGAAAATACTAGAAGTTTTACTGATATATATGTAATCACTTTAGATATTTTAAGGATTTTTTTTCGGAAGATTTTTACTCCTTTTTTGAAAATATTTACAAGAATTTTCTTGTCAAATTTGGGGGATTTTTTAAAAATAAAACTTTTAACGGAAACTTTTAAGGAATTTTTGGGATTTTCTTCTTGAAGGTTTTGCAAACTTTCAGAAATTTGGGGAGTTTTTTTTGCTGAATTTTTGTATTTTTTTCAGACAAGGAAACAATATTTTTTGGTGCCCACAAATGAGGACAACAGGAGGGTTAATGGTAATGTTTTATTTTTATGGATCTCTGATTTGTTAATCATTTCCATGAAGTTTCCTGGAAGGAACCATGTAATTTTCCACTAAAGTTAGGGAGCAAACATTTATTTGGTACACTTTCAATGACTTCATTCCAACTTTTTGCTTGTGAAACCAATTTGAAAACTGTCTGCAGACAATCATAGAACTCAGAGAATGAAGTTTTTCTGACTAATAAAGTAAAGAATAAATCAGAAATGGATTGATATTGATTTAAATTCAGCATTTTTCCCATTAGTACAGAAGACCATAACTCCACATTTCTTTCCTGGACACTTCAGAAAGATTATTAGGAACAGCCTCAGGGACTCTTTTGGCCAGCCGCTAAAGAATAAACTTTAGGACTCAATTTTAGGAAAACATTATCTGGAAAATTCTGGATCCTTATAATAAATCAGTCAATCACTTAGGCCAGCTCTTCTATTTAAAAAAACAGGGAGAGGCACAAACACAGTCATTAAAAACGCCTCAAAGGGAACACTTTGGAGCTGTTGAACCCACCGATGCGAGGAGACACTGCGACTCACGCACCGCCCCGAAACAACCGAAGAACCCCACGATCATCATCAGCCCTCCTGCACCGAGGAGGATGTACACAGCTGAGGAGAGATTCAAGCACATGCATTAGTCCTTTCAAATTGCTGATTAAACCAATTAGAGAATGAAAAAATCCCCGTCATGACGTACGAGTTTACAGAGCAGAAGACCTAATGGAGCAGGGGTGTCAAATTCATTCTAGTTCAGGGCAACATTCAGCCCAGTTTGATCTCAAGTGAGCCGGAGCAGTAAAATCACAGCATAAAAGAGAAACAAAATGACAAAAAATGAGACAAACGACACGAAATGAAACAGAAAAGACAAAAAAATGGGCAAAAAAAGATAAAAAAAATCCCACAAATGACACAAATGAGGCAAAACAAGAAGCAAAATGACAAAAACATGAGACAAATAACTAAAAAATACAAAACAATGCAAAATATTACAAAAGTAAGGCACAAAACGACAAAATTGAGAAATAAAATGACAAAAAATGAGACAAATGACAAAATAAAACAAAACAAGAGACCAAAAAGTTTCCCTAAAAACTTAAAGCGAAACAAAAGTGAACAAAACAAGACAAAAAATGACACAAAAGAACAATGAGCAACATAGTATTGTACTTTATGATCAAACCAACTTGTCATGGTCAAGAAATTATTTTAAATTTATAGTTTTACAAATTTACAATCTGCAGTTCATGTCTTCTCTGGAATTTTTACACTTTGAGGGCCGGATTGGACCCTCTGGAGGGTCGGTTTTGGCCCGCAGGCCGCATGTTTGACCCCCCTGTAATAGACAAACAGTGAAGAGGAATGTAATGAACTCTGACTGCAGTTCACCGCTTTGACTGAGGATGGCGGCGTGGAACGAGTGCTTTCATGCGTTCACCCAGACAGAAAATCAAAGGGCTGTTTGTGTTGTGTTGGACTACCAGAAGGCACATGTAGGTGGAAACTTCTTTAGAAGCCTCAAACCTCTGAGTCGCCTCCCACTGTCCTGTCTGATTATCAGCCTACTCCTTCGCTGGGAATTTTAGGGCTTTCAATCGAGATGAAAGAGATCTGAAACACGAAATCTCCGACAAGCTGCTGGCGGTCTTTGTTGCAAGGTTTACTGCTTCTCTGATCACTTTAGAATGAGTGTCTAGACTAGCAACAGTAGTCATTGTGTTTGATTTAACCCTCCTGGTGTCCTGCGGGTCAAAACTGACCTGTTTTAAAGTTGCAAAATGTGGGGAACAAATATATTTTCACAGTGAAACTTCTGATGTCCACAATTTCAACATTTTTGGGAAATCTTTGAACATTTTTTGGTGGAAAAAAAGAATTATTAAAAATGTTTCTTAAGAACATTCACAAAAAATGTGAATTGGATTTTGGTTGATTTTTGTGTGAATGTCCTTAAATAAGTTTTACTGATATATATGTAATCACTTTAGATATTTTTAGGATTTTTTGGAAGATTTTTACTCATTTTTAAAAAATATTTACAAGAATTGTAATTGGGGGGATTTTTTAAAAATAAAATTTTTAAGGGAAATTTTTAAGGAATTTTTGGAATTTTCTTCCTGAATGTTTTGCAAATTTTCAGAAATTTGGGGAAACTTTTTTCAGAATTTTTGGAATTTTTTCAGACATGGAAACAATATTTTTTGGTGCCTGTAAATGAAGACAACAGGAGGGTTAAATAAAAATACCGGTTACAACGGAGGTGTCAAACATGCGGCCGACTTTGTAAAGTGTAAAAATTCCAGAGAAGACATTAACTGCAGATTTAAAATCATTTCTAGACCATGACAAGTTGTGTTAATCATAAAGTACAATACTATGTTGCTCATTGTTCTTTTGTGTTTCATTTTTGTAATATTTTGTCTTGTTTTTGTTGTTTTTTTAGTCTGACTTTTGTCATTTGTCTCATGGTTTTGTCGTTTTGATTCTCGTTTTTGTCGTTTTGTGTTTCCATTTTGTCTCGCTTGTGTTTTTTGTTGTTTTTTGACATTTTGTGTTTTACTTTATTTGCTGTTTTGTGTATCGTTTTTGTCATTTGGTGTTTATATTTTTTGTCTCGCTTGTGTAGTTTGACTATTTTCTGTCGTACTATTTCTTTTTTTGTCATTTTTGTCTCTTTTGTGTCATTTGTGTAATTTTTGTCTTGCTTTTTTCACTTTTTTGTCACTAAGTTTTCAATGACATTTTTTGTCATTTTATTTCTCAATTTGTGCCTTATTTTTGTGATATTTTATCTTGTTTTTATTGTTTTTTGTCTTTTTTAGTTATTTGTCTCATGTTTTTGTCATTTTGCGTCTTTTTTTTCTCATTTGTGTCATTTGTGTGATTTTTTTTTGTCTTTTTTGCGCTTTATTTTTGGCTTTTTTGTTTCGTTTCGTGTCATTTGTCTCATTTTTTGTCATTTTGTTTCTCTATTATGCTGTGATTTTACTGGTCCGACCCACTTGAGATCAAACTGGGCTGAATGTGGCCCTGAACTAGAATGAGTTACAACATGGGTCTTGTTGAAATGTCTAAAATTACTCAGTCAGTGGGTTGTGAACAAAACACGATGCTTGACTCTTTCCCTCTCTGAACGGCTACAAATATAGCTTGAAACCCTGCCCATATATAGGCCAGATTCCTGAGGCTTTTACAGACTCTGTGCAGATTCCTAATCAGATTTGAATCCAAACTGATAGAGCTGGAGAGTCCGCTGAGGAACGAGGCTTCCAGTTGACTCTTTTGATGCATTAATGTGGTTTCCAGTTACTCAGATGTTGTTCCTTCATGCTCCTGCAGGGTAAAGCAGTAAAACAGATGCCATCTGTCCAGTAAAATGGCAAATCGGATTTCGTGGGGGGGTTTGATTGCTGCAGAGCTCGACTATGTCTGCCACCATCTCCAGCCTGGGTGATGCTCCCCTGCTCCCAGCCCTGGCTACCAGGCGCTTTGCACTGTAACTATACACCAGGCTGCTCCCTGAGGTCCATGCTAAGGGCCTAATCAGTGACACACACGGCAACCACTGCAGCTACTTAATTAATCCACAAGGGGCAAATGCAAGCTGTTGTTTTCCTGCTTGTCGAACAAAAGGAGAGGTAAAGATGAGGTGAAGAGACTGCTGAGCTAAAGGGACACGTTGCTTCAAAGCAAACTGTCTGCAATAGCAGTGGAAAATACACAAGCCAGGAAAAGTTCCACTGTTTATACAAAGTGTCTGCACAGGACTGATCATGGCTGCTTATTTTTTCCATCACTTAATCGCCGTCTGTAATATTCACTCTTTTAGAACTTAATGATTCCGCTGATATCGAGCAGACGACTGTCAAGTGCATTTCCTGCCTGTTAAAGCTGTTAGCAGGTGTCAGCTACAAATACAAATTAGTGGGTATAAATATCTAACATTTCTCAGCTGAACTCTGCCCCTATCTTATACACAAACATAACGGCTGTTAACATGTTTGAGAGCGTAGCAACAAAGGTGGAAAGTGAATCATCCACAGGGAATGCTATCACTTTGCCTTATTATGGTATCAGACTGTTTAGTCTCTTTGCTAGAGGTCACTATAGGCAACGACGCTCAGTTATTCCCCTCATGGTGATATTTGTTTTGTTGCAAAGGCTCCTCTGTGATTGATCCTCTGCAGGATCGTTCAACTATGCAACTCACTCCAGTTGTTTCGTAAGGGCAAAGTGGGGAAAAAAGGAGTTAAATAAAAAAGAGGTAACCCTCCTGTTGTCCTCATTTACGGGCACCAAAAAATATTGTTTCCTTGTCTGAAAAAAATCCAAAAATTCAGAAAAAAAAATTCCCCAAATTTCTGAAAATTTGCAAAAAAATTTCTTCAGAAAGAAAATTCTGATAATTCCTTAAAAATTTCCCTTAAAATTTTATTTTTTAAAAATCCCTCAAATTTGGCAAGAAAATTCTTGTAAATATTTTCAAAAAATGACTAAACATCTTCCAAAAAAATCCTAAAAATATCTAAAGTGATCACATATATATCAGTAAAACTTCTAATATTGTCTTTTTTCCACAATCCAGCAAATTTCACTGGATTTTGGTTGATTTTTTGTGAATGTTCTTAAGAAACATTTTTAACATTTCTTTTTTCCACCAAAAACTTTCAAAAATTTCCCAAAAATGTTGAAAATGTGGACATCAGAAGTTTCACTGTGAAAATCTATTTTTTTTCCACATTTTCAAACTTTAAACTGGGTGAATTTTGACCTGCAGGATGAAACAAGGGTTAAATACGCAGAATTACTCCCTACAGTTTATTGGCACACT
The DNA here is from genome assembly GCF_022539595.1 of Amphiprion ocellaris. NCBI lineage: Eukaryota > Metazoa > Chordata > Actinopteri > Pomacentridae > Amphiprion > Amphiprion ocellaris. The sequence continues at coordinate 36,588,565 of NC_072770.1, forward strand.
CCTCCAGTGCAGCCACTTGAATTCTAAAGCTTTAAATCAAGATTAGTTGGACGTTACTAATCTTTACGCCTACCAACTGTCACGAGGAAGTGTCTCATGCTGTTCACTGAACCGGCAGAACTGAACGTTCCTTCTGTATGTGAGCCACAAAACCACGATTAACAAAACAAAATCTATACAGTTAACATCCTGCCTGAGTGATTTCTTCATTTAGTGACAAACGCCACCATTCAAAAGCCTGGTGTCACTTAGAAATGTCCTTGTTTTTGAAAGAAAAGCATTTTCTTTTCAATGAAGATAACATTAAATGAGTCAGAAATACAGTCTAGAGCAGGGGGGTCAAAGTCATTATAGTTCAGGTCCACATTCAGCCCAATTTGATCTTAAGTGGGCCAGACCAGTAAAATCACAGCATAATAACCCATAAAACTCCAAATTTTTTGTGCAAAAAAGCATGTTCTTCAAATGTTTACATTTAATGAACAAAGCATTATGAACAACCTGAAGTTTCTTCAGAAAAATAAATTCAATTTCAGCAATAACTTGCCTCACATTACAACTTACAGATCACAACGTGTCTACAAAGGCACAAAACATTTAGTCGTGATCAAAACAACAACAGTCGGACAAGAAAAGACAAAAAACATTAAAAACCAAGACAAAATATTACAAAAATGGGACACGAAATTACAACAACGAGAACAAAACGACAAAAAAAATGAGACAACACGAAACAAAACAGAAAAGAGACAAAAAAATTAGGCAAAAAAATTACAAAGCGCCAAAATAATGGACAAACGACATAAACGAGACAAAAAATTACACAAAACGATACACAAACAATGAAAAAAGCAAAACACAAAATGAGAAAAATAAGACAAAAAATTCACGTGTGACAAAAAGGAAACAAAATGACAAAAACACGAGACAAACGACAAAAGTCAGACAAAATAAGACAAAAAATAACAAAGACAAGACAAAATATTACATAAATGAGACACAAAGACACAAAAGACCAATGAGCAATCTAATATTTCATTCTTTATGATCAAAACAGCTTGCATAGAAATTATTTTAAATCTATAGTTTTACTAATTTTCAGTTTGCAGTTAATGTCTTCTTTGTAATTTTTTCACTTTGAGGGCCGGATTGGACCCTCTGGAGGGCCGGTTTTGGCCCGTGGGCCTCATGTTTGACACCTCTGGTCTAGACGTGTGGAATACCTCATTTGCTTTAACCCGATGAAGTGTAAACGTGGTGAGTAAAAACAAAACTGACTAAGAGAAAAAGAGAAGTCAAAAAGTTGCGTAGACGTGTTCGAAACGTGTGTGGTTTTCAGTGGAGAAGTTCTGGGATATTTGCATGAACAAAAAAAAAATATCTCCACTGCTTTACTTTGCATTAAACGGATAACTGTGACAAAATATCTGATCTGGATAATGTTTAACCCTCCTGTTGTCCTCATTTACGGGCAGCAAAAAATATTGTTTCCTTGTCTGAAAAAAATCCAAAAATTCAGCAAAAAAAATCCCCCAAATTTCTGAAAATTTGCTAAATCTTCAGGAAGAAAATTTCAATAATTCCTTAATAGATTCCCTTAAAAGTTTTATTTTTAAAAAGATCCCCCAAATTTGGCAAGAAACGTCTTGTATACGTCTTGTATATTTTTAAAAAATGAGGAAAAATCTTCCAAAAAAATCTTTAAAATATCTAAAGTGATTCCATGTATATCAGTAAAACTTGGAATATTTTCTTTAAGAACGTTCACATAAAAATCAACCAAATCCAGCAAATTTCGCTGGATTTTGGTTGATTTTTATGTGAATGTTCCTAATAAACATTTTAAACATTTCATTTATTCCACCAAAAAATGTTCAAAGATTTCCCAAAAATGTTGAAAATGTGGACATCAGATGTTTCACTGTGAAATTTTTATTTTTTTTTTTCACATTTTCAAACTTTTAAACGGGTCAATTTTGACCTACAGGACGACACAAGGGTGAAGCTCCTCTGCGGTGTATATTCACTTTAAATTGTATTTCCTGTCATGTTTTTAGGCTGTATATTTGGCAAAATGCCTCCAAAAGAAGAGATTTTAACCTCAGTGAGGTCTTAAACATGTCAAATAAAAGCTACAAACTAAGACATCGCCTTTGATTGCGGCTTCCTCTTCACATTAGCACAAGCTGCTGCATGTAGCGCCGCTCTTTCTTGCACTGCAGGATATTGTGACTGCTCCTATAGGAGTCTAGTCTCTTGTCACCTGCCCCACCCAACCTGCTGCTCATGTCCTGAGGGCAGCCAGTTCCATGAAGGCACAGCCCAGAGCTGATGAAGTGAAGTCACCATTTTAGGTCATGGTCTGAACGGGAGTAACAAGAATAGGCTTCATTCTGAGCGTCGTCTCCTACGCTCGGCCACACAGAGAGGGCCTATTGTATGGAGCGCTCAACACTGAGGGCTGTTTGTCTTGTCTACTGTATGTTTTAATAATCTACTGTGTGTTTTACCACAAGCTTTGCAAAGAAACTCTTCATTCAGCCGCTCTCAAAAGTAAAAAGATATTTCAGCAAAGACACAGAGCTTTTTTATTAACCCTCGTGTCGTCCTGCGGGCCAAAACTGACCTGTTTTAAAGTTTGAAAATGTGGGATAAAAAAAAGACAAAAAAACAACAAAAACAGTGAAACTTCTGATGTCCACATTTTCAACATTTTTGGGAAATCTTTGAACATTTTTTGGTGGGGAAAAAAAGAAATGCTTAAAAAATTTTTTCTGTAAGAACATTCACAAAAAAATCAACCAAAATCCAGCAAAATTCGCTGGATATTAGTTGATTTTTTTTGTGAATGTTCTTAAAGAAAATATTAGAAGTTTTACTGATATAAATGGTTTCACTTTAGATATTTTTAGAATTTTTTTAATGACTTTTACAATTTTTTTGAAAATATTTACAAGAATCTTCTTGCCAGATTTGGGGGATTTTTCAAAAATACAACTTTTAAGGAATTATTGGAATTTTCTTCCTGAAGATTTTGCAAATTTTTTGAAATTTGGGGAATTTTTTTGCAGAATTTTTGGATTTTTTTTCAGATAGGGAAACAATATTTTTTGGTGCCTGTAAATGAAGACAACAGGAGGGTTAAAGGTGAAGTCTACAATTCTGAATTCTGTTGATATTTAGCTACTTAGCACATTTAGATAGCTTTACCAACACATCTCCCTTCACCTTCCTTTTACACATTTGAGCTTCTGCACAGAACACACTGACATAGTGTTGTGTGGATCAGGTAAAGCAACTTTATCTGTTTCAGATTTACAGAGCCAAGACTCTGAACAGACGCCAGAATGGACAGCTAGCAGAGAGCGCCGAGATAAACACTGAATTTAACAAAAGTTGTATTGGATTAGGGCTGCACAGTGGCTTGGTAGTCAGCACTTTAGCCTTGAAGCTTCCCAGAATCTTTCTGCATGGAGTTTATATGTTCTCCCTGTGCAGGCGTGGGTTTTCTCCAGGTTCTCTGGCTTCCTCCCACAGTCCAAAAACATGCTGAGGTTAATTGGTGATTCTAAATTGTACGTAGGTGTGATTGTTTGCTTTTCCATTAGCACCTACTCAGCTCGACTCTACTCTGTCTGTGAGGTTTTCCATTAGGACGTAGTACCTGGTACCTGGTTCTATTTTAGTTCCTACTCGGCCAGGGTTCACAGTGAGCTGAGTGGAGCCGATAATGTGACGTCTACAGAGTGCAGGACACTGATTGGACAGGGAGTGATGACACATGAGAGCGACTCCTTCACAAAAACCAAACTCGCCATTAAAAAAAAAAAAAAAAAAAAAAAAAAAACTGGCAACAGTACGCTTTTTTTTTTTACTTTGAATCTGACAAGAAGCCACAGACAGAGCAGCAGGTGTAGCATTGCCTCTATGTCCTCCATTGTTGTGTTGCGTTTGCGTTACAAAGGACGTTAAGGGACTTCCGGGCTGCTGTGCTATGAGGATTCTACCCACGATGAGGTGGTACTCAACTGTAATGGAAAACGACCTAAACTGAGTCGAGCCGAGTAGGTGCTAGTGGAAAAGTGTCATATGTGTAGCCCTGTGATAGACTGTTACCTGTCCAGGTGTCCCCTGTCTTCACCCTCAGTCAGCTGGGAGAGACTCCAGACCCCCATGACACTAATGAGGATTAAGCGGTGCATAGATGATGGTTGTATTGGATTAAAATTGCGTACTACATCTTTAAATCAAAGCAGTTTATACCTAGAGTGTGTATCTGTCTCAAGATGTTGAACAGTTTAAAACAGGGGTGTCAAACATGCGGCCCACGGGCCAAAACCAGCCCTCCAGAGGGTCCAATCTGGCCCTCAAAGTGTAAAAATTACAGAGAAGACATTAACTGCAGATTTAAAATAATTTCTAGACCACGACAAGTTGTTTTATTAATAAAGTACAATACTATGTTGCTCATTGTTCTTTTGTGTCTCATTTTTGTAATATTTTGTCTTGTTTTTTGTTTTATTTAGTCTGACTTTTGTCATTTGTCTCATCTTTTTGTCATTTTGATTCTCGTTTTTGCCGTTTTGTGTTTCCTTATTGTCTCGCTTGTGTTTTTTGTTGTTTTTTGACATTTTTTGTTTTGCTTTATTTGCTGTTTTGTGTGTCGTTTGGTGTTTTTTTTCAACTTTTTTTTCAATTTTTTGTCTGTTTTGTTCACTTTTTTGTCTTGTGTTTAATGAAATTTTTTGTCTTTTTTTGTTTTGTTTTGTGTCATTTGTCTCATTTTTTGTCATTTTATTTCTTGAGTTTGTCATTTTGTGTTATCTTTGAAATATTTTGTATTATTTTTGTTGTTTTTTGTCTTTTTTTAGTTATTTGTCTCATGTTTTTGTCATTTTGTTTCTTTTTTTGCCTTGTTTGTGTCATTTGTGTGATTTTTTTTTTTTTGGGGGGGCTTTTTTTGTCCATTTTGTTTGGGTCTTTTGTTTCGTTTCATGCCATTTATCTAATTTATTTGTCTTTTGTTTCTCTGGTATGCTGCGATATATTAATATATGTGTGCAGAATATATGTTGACCAAAAACTGAAAGCATTTCATTCAGTACCATGACCTTCCTGTGGGTCATACTGCATGCTGTGTAGATGTGAGGTGAGGCGGGTTGTACAAACGGTGACGTACCTATGAAGAAGGTGTAAGGAGCGCCATCGCCTGTCAGGAGCTCCACAGTCTCTGGGTCAAACCTGAGCCACAGTCCCACCGCCAGCACCAGCAACCCCGACAGCTGAGGGTCCATGAATCATAACATCAGTATTCATGCCATAGTTTCACGCTTGTACTGAATAATAATGATACTAAAATAACAATGCACACTTCAAAACTTTCCTGTATGACTTAGTCTTGGGTGACAGCTCCTCTGACGACATTTGTCCAGAATCGCTTCACTGTTAAAGAGTGAAGCCCCTTGTGTTGTTTTTTTTCTATTGTATCGTCAGTTAATTAAGATTCTGCAGATGGCTCTCTCGTCTTTGTCCTGTCAGTAAAGTGGGTATTGATGCTCCCTGCCTGGTTTTTCCTTCTATTTATTTTAGACAAACTCCTGCCAGAAATGTTAATGCTTCTCCTCTTGAGTGACTAAAGGCTCTTCAAAAAGAACAGCTAAAAAAAGGAAAAAAGAAAAAATCCAAGTATCTTCTCTGTGTTGCATCATTCCTCCCTGGGATAACTTGACCAGAAATAAACCGATCGATGGAAATCTGGTGTAAACCTGAGAAAGTGAATCCTTCTGACCTTCTATATTCATTGAAATAGCATTGCTTAGTTTAACTCTCCTGTTGTCTTCATTTACAGGCACCAAAAAATATTGTTTCCTCGTCTGAAAAAAATCCAAAAATTCAGAAAAAAATCCCCAAATTTCAGAAAATTTGCAAAACCTTCATGAAGAAAATTTCAATAATTCCTGAAAAGTTTCACTTAAAAATAAAAAAAATTAAAAATCCCCAAATTTGACAAGAAAATTCTGGTAAATATTTTCAAAAAATGAGTAAAAATCTTCCAAAAAGTCCTAAAAATATCTAAAATGGTTACATATATATCAGTAAAACTTCTAATATTTTCTTTAAGAACATTCACATAAAAATCAACTAAAATCCAGCAAAATTCAGTAGATTTTGGTTGACTTTTTTGTGAATGTTCTTAAGAAACATTTGTTTTAACATTGTTTTTTCCACCAAAAATTTTTCTAAAAATTCCCCGAAATGTTAAAACTGTGGACATCAAAAGTTTCCCTGTGAAAATATATTTTTTTCCACATTTTCAAACTTTAAAACGGGTCGATTTGACCCGTTTTAAAATGAAGCAGGAATATGACAGATAATAAACATGTCCACAAGTCTATGGGTTTGCTAAAGGATAATTAGCCTTGTAACAGTTTTATATGCATCAAAGTAGATCCACAGATGAAAAAACTAAAAATCTAAAGACAAAATTCCAACCTGTATTTCTTTATCTTATAGTCACAGTGAGATGATGATTGTGCAAGTTAAAAAATACACTTAAAAACCCTTAAACTTCCAACAGTGGACCCAGCATTCTATCTCATCTCTAACCAAACTGTATTTTTAGTCACTTTTCTTGGCTTCATTCCTTATATTCGCCCAGATCAAAGCCAGGGAGCTACTGTACAAATAAAAATCTGTGACTCAAGAAAGACTAGATGCAACCGACAGCTCATGGACCATCAGAGCGTCACATCTGAGGACCAGCATTAGCATCAGTGCTCCATCTCCCATGGTGCATTTCAGCCACAGGCTGTGCCAGCCTCACAGTGCCTGGGTGATGTAACTCGCACTGGCATTGGCTGCTTGTTGGCTCTGCACCCCAAAATGACAGCGTACTGTACGCCCCTTTTGGCTCCGACCACAACAGCTCTGCTTTCAGTCCCAAAACTGCTAAACAAAGAAGCCGCTGTCAGTTTGGGTGACACAAGTGATCATCTTACAGAGCACAGATGAGTCAATGCAGCCGCCTAAACTCATATATACTGTATCGCTTTCAGGAAAACATCAGTATCCAAGAACTGAAAGAGCTCAAAGCCTCCAGTCAGTAATTAAAAGGAGTGTTGGGTTCAGTTTTAACTCAACTCAACTTTATTATTTGTCCCTTGAAGGGCGATTTGTTTTGCAGCAGTTTACACAAGCATTCCAGTAAGCAAACAATAAAAAAACTAATTTAAAAAGTAAAAACCACATAAAACAACAAAAATGCGGTAAAAACATTAAAAACTCAATAAAAAACATAAATAATAAAATAAATAAAGACAAAAAATATCACACGAAACATAAGATTGAACCTTTTTCCTGCATCTTTGCTGTTATTCCAACCGTTGCGTCCTCACAGATTAGAAAATGATCATTCTGAATTAACAAAAGCAGCTTTGCAGTTTGAGGTGGGTTTGTGCAATATTTATTTATTTATTTGTATGTTATTTATCTATTTATTTTCATACATATATAATGTATATTTTGCATAGTATATCTATTTTTTATTTAGATATTTTATCCCATGAAGGAGATTCACTCAACTTTCGTTGTAAATATATCCAATGACAATAAAGGTATTTAACCCTCGTGTCGTCTCGTGGGTCAAAATTGACCCGTTTGAAAGTTTGAAAATGTGGAGAAAAAAAATTCACAGTGAAGACTTCTACATTTTCAACATTTTTGAGAAATTTTTGAACATTTTTTTGGTAAAAAATAAGAAATGCTTAAAAAATTTTTCTGTAAGAACATTCGGAAAAAAATCAACCAAAATCCAGCAAAATTCGCTGGATTTTGGTTGATTTTTTTGTGAATGTTCTTAAAGGAAATATTAGAAGTTTTACTGATATATATGGAATCACTTTAGATATTATTAGGATTTTTTTTTGAAGATTTTTACTCATTTTTTGAAAATATTTACATTGTTTTTACTTTTTTATTTTTAAAATTTTTATTTATTGCCAAATTTGAGGATTTATTTATTTTTTTTCAAATAAAACTTTTCAGGGAAACTTTTAAGGAATTTTTGGAATTTTCTTCCTGAAGATGTTGGAAATTTTTTATAAATTTGGGGAATATTTTGCTGAGTTTTGGATTTTTTTCAGACAAGGGAACAATTTTTTTTGGTGGCTGTAAATGAAGACAACAAGAGGGTTAATTTGACTGATTTGATTTGAGTAGTTAACTGCAACAGCAGCGTGAACAAATGAAGTTGACACTGATGTGTGTTCACAAGAATAATATTTCTGCTCCATTGACCTGCTACGCTTCTTCTTTTATGACTTTGTTTCTCTTCTTTAGGCCTCTTAAAAATGACTCAAATCAAATAAATGAAAGGGAAGAATCTTCATTCCAAGTTGTTTCCAAACCTGTAAAGCACTGCTCTGAAACCTGTCCACCAAACATCAGACTATCACAGGACCTGACATTAATGGCAGATGGTGAGTTGGTGCACAGAAAACAGAAAGTGAACCCACTGGTAACCTGATGTGAGCCACACAACAACCAAAACAAAACCCGGCATGATGTTCCCAAAACAGATTAAGACATCCCAGCACAATGTGAAACCATGGGAGAGGATCTGTGTTGGAAAAGTAGCAGCAGACTGCAGCTGTGATGCATGCGCTGCAGTAAAGATAAATCACAGGGAGTGCTAAGAGGGTGGCGGCTTACAGGTTGAATGAATTTACTCATCAATTATTAAAACACTTTAACTGGCAGAAATGAATAGGAGAGGATCAGTCGTACAATTCAGGAGTGGTTTGAGAACTTCAGGGAGTCAGGAGGAGGCAGAGCAGGTGCAATCATGGGATCTGCAGGATGACATTCCCTCCCAAAGTCTCCCCTGAACCATCAGGGTTAATTAACCCTCATGTCGTCCTGCGGGTCAAAATTGACCCGTTTTAAAATTTGAAAATATGAGAAAAAAAAATCAATTTTCACAGTGAAACTTCTGATGTCCACATTTTCAACATTTTTGGGAAATCTTTGAACATTTTTGGTGGAAATAAAGAAATGTTAAAAAATGTTTCTTAAGAACATTAAACCTTTTACTGATATATATGTAATCAATTTAGATATTTTTAGGATTTTTTGGAAGATTTTTGCTCATTTTTGGAAAATATTTACAAGAATTTTCTCGCCAAATTTGGGGGATTTTTTAAAATAAAACTTTTAATGGAAACTTTGAAGGAATTATTGGAATTTTCTTCCTGAAGGTTTTGCAAATTTTCAAAAATTTGGGGAATTTTTTTGCTGATTTTTTTGGATTTTTTTTCAGACAAGGAAACAATATTTTTAGGTGCCTGTAAATGAGGACAACAGGAGGGTTAATTAATAACCACATCTAACGGTGTCAACAGTCTGCAGCCTGCACGATGCTGAACATGCAAAACACTAGAACAGGTTTTTTTTCCACATCTGTCAAAAAAACGAAACAAAGATGCTCTGGCTCTTTAAACATTAAAAATAGCAGCAGCGTTTTGTTTCCATGCACACCGGACTTACCCAGAAGATGAAGTTGAATGCGAAGAGCAGATATTTCACGCATTTCATCCCGCCCTGCACTTTGCCCATGATGTCAGCTGATTTGTCGACTTGTCTCCGATCTCAAAGGCCAGTTATTATTTTGCAAATCCTTCGCTTCTGCCAGCTGGACATCAACCCCATGCAATGATGAAGACCTGCGCCGTTACACCATCCAGACATGAAAACATGCGCACAAGCTGCACGGGCTGCACGCCGCCTTGCACCGCCCATTCCTCTGTGTGTGTGTGTGTGTGTGTGTGTGTGTGTGTGTGTGTGTGTGTGTGTGTGTGTGTGTGTGTGTGTGTGTGTGTGTGTGTGTGTGCGTGTATTGAGGCGGGGTTCAGTGACGATCTGGGACCCCCCCAAGAGATCAGCAGATAACATAAGGGAGAGGTTAATGTGATATCACTGCCTAAGTGGGGAAAAAAGAGCATGATATAGCCTATATTTAATCAAAGATAATAATGATAATTTAAAAAAAAACTCCACACAAGAGCACACAGTCTAATCACATTTCCAGTAAACCTCATTTGTAAAGGAAATGAGATTGTAGATATGTCTAAATACCAAATTACACAGCAGCCTAAGTGCCTGGGAGATGTAGAAAACAGCCATCTGTTTGCAGCCCACGGTTTTCTGCTACTTTAGAGTGAATTTAACCCCCCTGCTGTCCACATTTACAGGCACCATAAAATAGTGTTTCCTTGTCTGAAAAAAATCTAAAAAAATCAGCAAAAAAATTCCCCAAATTTCTGAAAATTTGCAAAACCTTCAGGAAGAAAATTCCAATAATTCCTTCAAAGTTTCCGTTAAAAGTTGTATTTTAAAAAATCCCCCAAATTTGGCGAGAAAATTCTACTTACCCAGCACCTATATGACCCTCGGATCAGACGTTTTATCAGACTTGTCCTTTGCGAGTCACTGATTTCACCGTTTGTTATGAAAACAAAGCACTTTGTGTGCACCAAAAACACAGTGACCTGAAATAAGTCCCTGTCTGACACAGTTATAAGAAGAAGCAGCTGGGTCATAGCCGGGATGCGAAATAAATAGAATATGAACAAGAAAAGCACTCAGAGAGCGTAGCACTCCACCAAGGCTGCTCAGTTGTTGTATCATTTCCAACGGATGAAAACTTTAATTTAAAAAAATGACCTTGCGCTGAGCACAGGTGTGTGTTCTGCATGTGTACATTATGTACGGATACCGAATCATGTGACCTAAATATGTAGCAGGTGGTGGAAATTGATGGGACTCAGAAACACCCCCACAATTTAATCAGTTGTTCTTTGTATAATTTCTGACAGATAAGTCCTGATAAGTCCACAGCGGTGGATTTGTAGTAGGATCACAATCATGTAGCATTCACTTGTTGTCATAGTTACAGTGACATCGTGCTGCTATCTTGCAATTATACGGAAATCTTTAAACAAATCCGTGGATCCAGACTATAAGTCTCATCATGACCAAAATCTAATCACTTGGTCCTTGTGTCATTTCTGACCTTCCCTGAAAATTTCATCCAAATCTGTTTGTCTGTTTTTGAGTAATGTTGCTAACAGACGGATTCAAGTACGCCAGTCGTCACATTACTCCGCCACATTCCTTTCCGGAGTTGGTCTCCAGCACTCTTTATTTGTTTTTGATGGCGCAAAAGTAAGCATATTTATACACATTTGAATGTATATTTAAATAAATAAGTAAAGGTATTAACCTATAAATTCACCCCAGCCTCAGTCTTCCTGATCTACAGGCCTGAGCTGAAGCTGTAGCTCATGTCTTAGTGCTGCAGTGAACTTATTCTACGCAGCATATGAGACGTGCTTTGTACACAAAGATGCAGTTATTAGTTGATCTGATAAGGTATGGATTGTTGGATTTGAACACTGAATGCATGCCAGTTCATGCGTGTGAAGAACACATGTGGAGCAGCTACCAAAAGCCCTTCTGTGTGTTCCCTGCAGGGTGGAGGGAGGTCAGCTCGGGTTCAGCCGCTCTGACATTCAAGCTTCTCATGTTTGCGCTGCCTTTGTTCGCTGCACTGAAGTGGGAGGGAAACAGCGACCCCCCTGTTTATCTGCCAGAGTATCAGTGAGGATCAGTCTGGGTGGATCATGAGACACATCACATCACTGCCTACTACCTCCTCTGTTAACAACTCCAACAAGAGACAGAAAAATGATGAAAGGACTCATTTATCATGCCGCCAGCATAGATAGATAGATAGATAGATAGATAGATAGATAGACAGACAGACAGACAGACAGATAGACAGACTATAGATAGATAGATAGACAGATAGATAGATAGATAGATAGATAGACAGACAGACAGACAGATAGACAGACTATAGATAGATAGATAGATAGATAGATAGACAGACAGACAGACAGATAGACAGACTATAAATAGATAGATAGATAGATAGATAGATAGATAGATAGATAGATAGATAGATAGATAGATAGATAGATAGACAGACAGACAGACAGACAGACAGACAGACAGACCGACTGTTGAGTTCAGAATGATTAATAGCTTCCATGTGACCCAGAATAGGATCACTGAACTGTGTCAATGTTAACCTAATATCAGGTTGGTCATCCAATCCTGTCATGAATTCAGACCTGTAATTACCACTCCCAAACTGAAACCATATCCTCAGGGTATAATGGAGTCAAAATCCTATTATCTTTCCGCAGCCACCCTCTCCTCATCCTCCTCACCCTCTTCTACCATGCCAGATATGTAAATCGAGTGCAATAATGGAACCTGATCTCCATATGTTGAAGCTGTGAGTCATCCTTATGATCCGAGCAGTATGAGAGGTGAAGAGACACTACAGCCAAAAGATCCTTGAACTGGACAACCGTCTGAGGACAGGTCATTCTAGTTTTATACTTATCAGAAATAATTGGGTAATTACTACCAAAGTCTCGAAAGGCAACTTGAATTGGAAATAAACAGTGTGTGTGAATCCTGAAGCATAGAACAATACATTTCTATGATCTGTAACATGCATCACCAACACAAAATACCAAATCAAAGTGCAAAAATGACAACACTGGGCTTATATACAAGTATTATGGGTCTGACCTGGAACATATCATTATCTCCATCCAGTGGACAGAGTCAGAAATGTCAACGGAGTCTGTCTGCTGTGGTTTGTATCCATTACTTTATATGAAAACAGTCACTTTGTCATAGTGGTAAATATTAGATATTACTGCCACTTCCCCAAAATGTTCCCTTTGATCCTATATCTAATCATCTGTTTGTTTGCTTTTTTTGTCTTATTTATTAATCAAATAAGCATTGGTTAATTAGAGAGAGAAAAAGCTCAGTCTCAGTGATATAAGATTATTGTGTCAAATTCAAACTGCTCTATAAACTCTATGATCACCCTCAACACAATTTTTTTGTATACTCACATTTTTTAAATTCCTAACTTTATCTTAAAAAAACAATAAAATAAATGAAACAAAAACAATAACATTTAAAAATATTAACAAATCCCCAACAAAATATCATCATAACCAATGTTCCCTGTAATTTTTCCTGAGTGTGAGCAAACACACAAACTCCCTGAGCGTCCCTTGGACCACTGTGAGCAACATCAGACGTGTGCACTGTGGTCACACCAGCATCGCATCCATTCAAGTTACATGGTTCATTAAAAGAATCAAATTACAGCATTTACATTTCTGTTAAAACACTTTGTCAACAGGAGCCAGTTGAAGGCTGCAGTGATTTTAGTGACACTACAATGTATAAGAGTGAAGTTATTGAATATTTGTCTCTCTTTACTGTTGCAGCGGTTTTGCAAATTGCAGACGGACCCTGTTCACTCCATAGACACCAATGTTATTCTGTAGCTTGAAAGACAGCTACTTTTGATAAAACTGGGCTTGTAGCACATTGTCTGCCTTGCAACAATGGGAAAGAGGCACCGTTTATGTTTTGACAACCTATATCTAATGAGTTATTGATGCTGGAAGTCTGAATCTGTGAATATCTTTCCAGCTTTACTGAACTTGGGGCCACTACCACCTAAGGAGTGATATATTTAATTTTGAAAAAAGCATTTAGCCATACTTAAAGCTTTAAGTGCTTTATTAACACGGAACTAAAAATTTTGTATTGTTTTATTATCACAGGTTCTGTCTGAAAAGAGGTGGCATCATTTTAAACAGTGAAATCAAACTAATAAAATGTAATGACCAACCAGTGAGCAATACTGGATTCTGCAAAAACATAAACAACTTTTTTAAAAATCTAAATCTTATCTTAACACAGTTAATGTATTATTTTTGTGTGTATGCATGTATTTATTGATTTATTTAGTACTGTTAACATATCAGAGTTCTGAGTTAAATGTTTATTAAAAACTAAAAAGCATTTAAAAAAAAAAAACAACTTAGGCATTTATTGAGTCACTAAAATACTGTAGAGTACAGACCACATCAGCATGATTATAAGCATCCTCTGGTAAATTAACAACCAGATACTGATGTCTCTCACCATATGGACTTCAGGAGATGATTAGATGATGATAAACTGTGACCTACTGGTTGGGTTCTCTCTGTTCTCATGTTTCTTACATGTTTGTCCCCTGACAGCCAGGTCCTAATGTTTTTTGAGCAACACACCATACTATGACGTTTTTACAATGATGGTTCTACTATGGAACCAGTTTGACATGTTCAGGTGTTCTTTGTGTGAAAACTCAGAGATTTCAGGTATCAGAAGGTGGTTTTCAACTTTCTTTGTTAACTTTCTGCTTCAACTTTAAACTAAATTTACTTCACTAAGCCAGCCCTCTGGACTTCCAGTAAGCTGTGTTCCTATTGGCTGTCCAGGTGGCTGCTTGGTGTTATCAGGAACACCTGAGCAGCTCAGTGTCTTCCTGCTTTATTTAGCTGCAGACAAACATTTCCTCTGCTTCTCTTCACCTGGGTTTGGCTCCATTGCTTTAGTTTGCTCTTTAGGCGTTGGCTTGCAGCTTCCAGCAGTAAAATTGTCTTTAATGTGTTTCTTGGTGTGTTTTAGGGCTTTGTACTGGATAGTTGTCTTGGTAAAGGTGGTTCTTTAGCCACAGGTAGCACATGGTGCTAATGTGTGCAGTGATTAGTGGATTTGCTGCAGCTGAGTTGTGTCTTTATCTTGGCTGTAGTGAGTCTTTAGAGGTTTTTGGTCAGACGCATTCTGTATTCTTGTTGGTGAACCAGCGTTGGTTGTCCAGAAGGTAAGAGTTCCTGTCCTGATTCTCTGTTCTCAGAGGTTCTCTGGTAGGCTGCAGGAGACTTTAGCGTTTGGGTTGTGCTAGTTTGGTTTTTGTATGGTTTCATTTGGACGACTATCTTGAGGCCCCTCCATGTGGTTTAGTGAGGTTTTCTGGAACAGTTCTACAAAGCAACCTGCAGCAGAAGAGACTTTGAGAGTTTTTAGGAAGTTCTGGAGACCAAACTTTAGAGCAGCAGAAACATTTGTCAGCAGTTTGAGCAGGAGAAGGTGAGCTTCAGAGTAGAAATGAGGAGAAGGAAACCTTCTTGACCCGTGTGGTGAGGTCCTGTACCAAGAGTTTGAGCAGGTTGTGAAGAGTCTGTAGTTCTTTGGTCTGAAAGCACAAGAAGAGTCGACTCATTAAAGGAGAAAACAGGAGATATTGTTGGTTTTTCTGTCGCTCTGCAGTTTCCTTAGACTGAATATCAAGTTTATATTTTAAATGATTTCCCATGTGAGCCCAAGAAGACTTCAATAAACTCCCTCCATCCCCTGGACACAACATATTTTATTACCATGTTAAATTTTTTTTTTTTTTTAATGTTTTTGAGTTTTAATCATAGTTTTAGCATATTTTTTTCTCTTTGCTTGTTTAGTTTTGTCATCTCTGTAAAAGGTGCTAAACAAATAAAGTTGAATTGATAAACTGAATAATTGACTAACTCATGATTGTGACAACAGAAGTATTTTCATTGTATTTTAAGGGTTTATTTCATTTTTAAGGTTGGGGTTAAAATCTTGCCAGAAAAAGAAGATTAAAGAAATAAACTACATAACAAAAAGCAATTAAATCAAAGGGAAAAAAATTTAATACAATAAAACTTTTAAAAAGGTTTATTATTAAAAAGTATTTTTTGAATGTTTAATTATGGAAAATATTTTATCTGTAATTTTTAATATTTGTATTTGAAAAATTTTGTTTAATTTCATAGTTACATGTATTGTATCTTGTTTAATTATCTAATTCAGTATTTTGTCTGTTTAATAGAATTTAATTGTATTTAATATTTAACTATATTAAACAGACAAAATATTGAAATAGATAATTAAACAAGATACAATACATGTAACTATGAAATTAAACAGAATTTTTCAAATACAAATATTCAAAATTATACATAAAATATTTTCAATAATTAAACATTCAAAAAAATACAATTAAAAAAGAAGAATATTAAACATTGAAAAAAAATACAAAACATTTAATTAGATTATTAAACCTTTAAAAAGACAAAACATTTAATTAGATTATTAAACCTTTAAAAAGACAAAACATTTAATTACAAAATTAAATGTTTAATTAGAAAATTACATTTTAAAGACAATAAAACTTCAAATAGGAATTAAACTGAAAATACAATGAAGCATTTAAAAAGAAAAATAAACATTAAAAGGTGGTAAAACATTTAAAAAGAAAAACCTTCAAGATTTAATTGAAAAATTAAATATTGGGAAAGAAAAAAAAATTCAAACAAGCCAATAAAATATTTGAAAAAACAATTAAACATTGAAAAGACAAAACATTTTGAAATCAAATCAGACATTAGAAAAGAATAAAAGGTGGGAAAAGAGCAAAACTAAACATTTAAGAAGAATCAAACTAAAGACAAAACATTTGAAAAGACACCAGTTAAACTTTAGAAGATAAAATTAAACAGAAGAGACAATAAAACGATGAAAAAGAGCAATGACAGATAAAGGTCTTAAAGCGTTTTCTAGTCTGAAATGAAAACATCAAGTTGTCTCTTCAAACGTTTCCTCTTTCTATGTTCTTGATTTGATTGTGGACAGATTTACTAAGAACTCATTTAAGAAAACTGCTTTCCAGATAAAGTCTACTAGTAGTTGAAGGCATTTATCAAACTAATGTTACCTTGTGATCTCCACAAACTTTACTGTTCAGTGAAGAGAATCAAAGTTTGTTGAGGATTTCTAAAAAACCCACAGGTGAAGGTCTGAGAAGAACTCAGATGGATGGTCTAAATGTGAAATCAAGACTCATGGTCACAAGTTTTAAGGCTTCTGTTAACCATAAAGTTCAAACTAACAGAGAAGTACTGAGAAACTTTTAAAATTTCAGCCCTCAGACTGTCTGAAGGTTCAAACTAACTGAGAACTACTCAAGAACATTTAGGTTTTCAGTCCTCAGACTGTTGAAAGGTTCAAACTAACAGAGAACTACTCAGGAACTTAGAAGATATCAGTCCTTGGACTGTCTGGAAGTTAAATCTAACAGAGATCTACTGTGTAACTTAGAAAATTTCACCCTTCAGACTGTCTGAAAGCTCAGGTCCTGAGGACTTGGGAGGTGTGGAGGCTTTGTAAAGTCTTGGAACTGAGGGTTCCACCCTCCAGCACAAAGGCTGAAGTCCAACCTCCTGACAAAAACAGTTGAGACGAGACTCGAGTTAAAAAAAAAGTCGAAAACGACAAAAAATAGATGATAAATGCGCAAAAAAAAGAAGAATTAGTATCTGAGCGAGTAGCTCAGGGAGTTAGAAGACAGACTCCCAAGTGGAGGGTCGCAGGTTCAAGACCCGCCACTGGCAGTTTTCTTTCTTTGTCTTTGTCAGGATTTTCAAAAAATTTAAGAAGTGTCTGGTCTTGAACCAGCGACCTGCAGCTCCATAGGCAAATCCTTAACTCACTGAGCTACAGATCAGATAAAAAGAAATAAATTCGTCGTCCCTTTGGCATCGTAGTTTCTGAAGTCACCACATGGGTGGAGCCAAGGCGGAGTCTGGGTGGAGTCAGGGCGGAGAGTAGGCGGGGAGGTGGGTGGCGGCCTCCCCCCTCTACTCCCCCACCTCCCCCCTACCACCCACCACACCTTCCCCCGCCCGACGAGTTCTTCGAGTCTCCACGAGTTCTTCGAGTCTCGATGGGTTTTCCCGAGTTTCTTGAGTTTCCACCAGGTCAGAGGCAGAACAAGTTGTCATGAAGAGGTGTTGAAGTCGGCCAGGATGGACTGACTTTTTACAGCGACTAGAAGGAAGACCACTAGAAGAGCAGGTCTTTAACCACCATCCATAAAATCCATGGAGTCGCTCCAGAGAAATGAAGGGACGTCAACTTTTATCAGCCTCTATCCAGATGTTCAACTTCATATCTTTACTCTGAGATTTTTAGCACCACAATCCTTTAGTATCACACTTTATTATCATTTATTAGGACTTTAATGGAATCCACCAGCAGATTTAGTTTTTTTTGACAAACTTTATTCTTGTCGTCATGGGACTGCAGTATTTAAAACTGTTCCTTCTATTTGACCTCACGTTTATTAGTTTTAGTGGAGAAAGTTATTTTAGTTGTCGATTAGTCTCTTAAAAACTGATTGATTGATTGTTTTCTCCACTAATTCATTTCTTGTTTTGGTTTATAAAATGTCAAACCCAAATATATTCAGTTTACTGTCATAAAAGCCTAAAAGATTTACATTCATGATGCAGGAATCAGGCAGTTGCTCACTTTTTATCTTAGTTTAGTCAGAAAGATAGTTGATAATGTGTGAATTGTTGCAGTTTGTGAGCCATAAAAGGTTTTAATCTTTGGGGCCGCGTGTCAAAAAACACTTAGAAACAAACATCAGCAAAGTACTCAAAGATTTGAACATCATTTGCATGACAATGTCTAATTAAAGGACATTTATTTCCAACGTAAATGTGTGATATTCATCCTCTGGAGCTTTCTCTTCACATCATCTTCCACCTGGACTGGTTTGGTCGGGAGCATGTGCAACAAACATTTGAAAAACTGCACTTTAACATCAATGAATGACACTGAAGTTTAATCTCTACATAAATGAGACTGAGCCTGGATGTGCTGCTCTGTCATTAACTCCTAAGTTTAGGGAAAGTTCAAACAAAAGAAGGCAGTTCAGATAAGACGTGAGAATGAGCTTATTTTCTAACAAACATCTCAGACTTTCTGAGCTTCAGCACCTCTAGCAAAATATTTTAACAACAAGCAATTCAAGAGATC
This sequence comes from Amphiprion ocellaris, assembly GCF_022539595.1. Classification (NCBI taxonomy): domain Eukaryota; kingdom Metazoa; phylum Chordata; class Actinopteri; family Pomacentridae; genus Amphiprion; species Amphiprion ocellaris. Next base: position 36,607,393 of record NC_072770.1, read on the forward strand.
CAGAAGTTGGAGAGAGTTAGCTTTAGCTGAGCCAAAGAACATGTGGGACGCTAACCTAGCAAACATTTCAGACTTTCCTCTGTGAATTCTGAGAAATAATTTCCTATTTAATGACAGAGCTACACATCTGAACTCAGTCTCATTAAAACAGACTCTAATTCAGTGTCATCCATCCATATTAAAGTGCAGTTACCCAAAATGTTTGTTGCATGAGCTCCAACAAAACCTGTCCAGGTAGAAGGCCACTTTGACAAACAGGAAGTGGAAGATTCCAAGCAGATTTATAGAAGGGGGAACCGGACTGTACTAAGTGTGGTCAAGTATAAAGGGGTGTTTTGTGGGTTTTTAAGGCTGATAATGATTATTAGTGAGACATTTGGAGTAGATATTCATTTGCAGTAAATGAAAGTATTTAAAATCTTGGAGTTAAACTTACAAGAACACAAACTAACAGAAAACGTTGTTGATACGTTCTTGTTTTGTTTACAGATGTTAAGATAAAGGAGTTTTATTCGTGACGTATAACCAATCAAATCACTCCAGAAGACTGAGCGACCACAGGTAGATAAAGGTTCAGAGCCAAAGTAGCGCCATTTTTAAATGTATTTATTACCGTAAATCAATAAAAAATAAAATACTGATAATCAGTACATCAGTCAGCCCACAATTACTACAATTCTACAATGTATGTCTCTTTGCTTTGACTTGTTATTTGTACAATATACGATGTATATGATGGTGTTTTTTCATACCAAAGGCTATACTATGATGTTTTCTAAGAGACATAATGTGCTTCTCTGTTTATTCTGGCTCTGGGCTGCTGCACTCCTCCTCTGTTGTTTTCTGGATTGTACTCAGCTGCATGCCTTCGTCCATCCGGCCTCCGTTGACTCGTCCCGCCTGCCGTCTCTGGAGCTGAAGCTGGACTGGAACAGACCAAAGTACAGTCCAATCACGATGCCAGCTGCCTCTCAAAAGGCTCCTTCATCTGGCAGGTGGCAGCACTTCTTCTGAGGGGAAGCTGAGCTGGTCAGGCAGAACTTTGGAGATGTGTTCCAGTGGTTGGTGGATGTGTGGGGAGATAGAGAGGGACCTTTGAACTGTTCACAAAGGAAAACAGGGAACCCATTGGTAGTTTTAGTTTAGGTGCTACTGAGGTGTGTTTTTGGGTTTTAAGAGATGAACAGGAAGAGTTTTTTTTAGTATTGATTATCTTTTAATTTGTTCCTGGTTGGAATGCCCATCAATGTCAACATGAAGTTCACTTTTAGTTCTGTTTATTTATTTTTGTTTTACTAACAACCATTTGTTTTTAAACCCCTCACATGTTGTGTTGTTGTAAACTTCCTCTTTGAAATAAATTCTCGTCTAACCCTCTGGAAAGCAGCGTTTGGACTGTTTTTGTGATGCTCCTCACCTACTGACAGCTGTGGACTAAAGGCTATACTGTGATGTTTTTAGAGCGACATGCTATACTATGATGTTTGTTGGGCGACACGCTATACTATAGGCTTTTTTAATTGACATATTACTGTGACGGTTTTTTTTGGTTTAGTTTTTTTTGTTTTTTTAGCAACATATAAGAATTCGAACAGTTTTAAAAGTTACTATACTTTTACTTGTGCAATGAAATTATTATTCTATGGTATTTTTTAGATGACATATTATACTCTGATGTTTTCTTGAATTACATGCTATTTTGACAATATACTGCACTATGACATTTTTTGAACTACATATCATACATGACAATTTTAGGCAACATCCTATCATTTTGCGCTTTTTGAACCACAATAATCTGTTTTGTTTTTTTTTCTTGCCATCATGCTGTACTATGAACTACAGACCATACTATGTTATTCTTAAGTAAAGCATACTATACTTTGACATTTTCTGAACTACATCCTATACTATGGCGTTATACACAGAGTGCTTTGGTTACATGTTGATTTATAATCTAGATTTTTTTCTGTTTTGTTTTTTGACAGGATTACCACAGACCTGACCGTGAACACCGTTGACACCCACCTCAGGGAGACGCTGCCTAAGATCTCAAGGCTGCTTGGTCGTGGTCTTTCTGGCACGTACTCTTCCAAGATGAGCCGGGAAGTTTAACACTGATGGAATGACACCAGGTCTAAGCCGACAAACTTCCAATTCCTCCTCAACCCATAGTCTCTGGGAAACCTACATGGAGCACAGGTAAGAAAAGTAGACAGAGAAGTAATTAAGTCTGTACACAGCATATTAAAAAGAAATCATGCTAATAAATTAAGTACAAAGAACCGAATTCGCCAATATACTGGAGACCAGAGCTATTTAATTTGATTAGTATAACCTTGTTTAGTAACATTTCAATTATTTGAGAGCAGTCCTAAAGAACTGCCTGTAATCCCAATCATAAAATGGGTTTGGAGGAAGAACATAGATGGTAATCTGGATATACATGAGTTAGGCTTTATAACTACTATTGGTAGTATTGGTGGTAGTAATAGTAATGGGACTACTACTAGTAGTGGTGGTAGTATATTACTGCTGCTGATACTGGCACTGCTACTACAACTTGTAATACTATTACAAATGCTGATACTACTTCTACGACTCTAACAGCTTTTCATACTACTACTGCTGCTTGTACATTTAGTATTACTACTACTGCTTGTACAACTATACTACAGCTACTATTAATCGTCTGGTATTTGCTTGTCAAGCTGCTAGCTCGCCTTAGCGTTTTGCTAGTGGCTAACTCGTTAGCTCTCATAGACTGGAAGCTCTCAACAAGATTTCATAATGAAAAAAGAACCAAAAACTATTCTTACCTATGAAAAGTCATTCCAAGTTTCCTTGTCTCAATCGTACGACGTAGTGTGTAACTGTATGCAGCACAGTGAGCCGGCATACTTGTTTCCGTTTTCACGCCGTCTACACCAACGGAATGCACTGAAACTTTGCTCCCACTAGCTTAGCCTCGCTGTAGCACGCAGCTCAAAGGGGCGTGTCCTATCTACTCATTCATATCTATGAGAACAACGGTGGCTGCACATAAGGACGCGTGACGTTGATTAGCTGCGTAAATACCATTATATACAGTCTATGGTAAATACGTATGTGAATCGCATCATTGGCTGCAGCAGCCAGTCACCGGTCACTCACTGACTCACATTGAAAAATAGCACAGAACGAATTGTTACGTGTTTATTTTCTTTACAATTTAAGATGGATTTTTTTTTTGTGCACAGCGCAGATTTTCTGTGCGCAGAGACCGTGTCAGCAGTGCGCAATTGCGCACGCGCGCAGCTTAGAGGGAACAGTGATCATAACCATCACATCACATCACCATTATTATTATTATTATTATTATTATTATTATTATTATTATTATTATTATTATTATTATTATTATTATTATTATTATTATTATGACTTTATTGTTATTATTGGTAAGATAGAGTTATTAATGTAGTCAGCAGCCATATATATGAAATGTATCAGAAATGAATTGATGCAAAATGAAATGAATCCCCAACTTTGTGTGGCTCATCTTAAATCCAGACATGCAAATATAATTTTTGTTTTTCAACAGAGCAGCGACATAAACACAGATTATTTCACTTATGTCATTTTGATTTTAATGCTATCAGCACACTAATTATATAAACCTAAACCTATTGTCCTGCTTTCTGTGGTGTATTGTAGGACTTGTGATAGTAATCGGGGCAGTGGTGGCGCAACGGTTAAGTGTTTGGACTACTGATCAGAAGGTCAGAGGTTCAAGCCCCGATGTGGCCACTGTTGGGCCCTTGAGCAAGGCCTTTAACCCTTCCTGCTCCAGGGGCGCTGTACCGCGGCTGACCCGTCGCTCTCTCCCATTTGGGGAGAGATGCGAAAATCAGAATTTCCCCTCGAGGGATTAATAAGGGATAATAAAAAATAATTCATTGGACCCGTTCATTAAGGACGTATTCTGTTGCCTCGGACATCGTACTATCTCTTGCAAAAACTTAAATTTTAATGAAAATGATTTATATCCTGTGTTTGTGTCACGTAATATTATAAATAATGGCTGAAAAGACGCCACAGGGATGACTACCTGTCATTTCTCTGTTATTAATGGGTTCAATAAAAAGAAACAAAGAGCAGCGAAACAAAGAAACCGTGTCTTTCCCGAGGGCACCGCACAAACCATGAACGCACCACGGCGCATGCGCAGGTAGTATACACGGTCTGGAATTAGCTTCTCCAAAGTTAGCACCTGTTACTGAGATAAAATACATTTTTCTCGTATACAACTATTTTGTAACCATTGAAGCTCGTGTTATAAGGGATAAAATTATATTTTGGATATTTAATATAATCCACGAAGCCTGTGCGCTGCTTTTAGACGGGATTCATGATTAATGATTGATATTCGACTTAATTAAGCTACTTTTACGTCTGAGCGATAAATTAAAATACGTTTTCTGTGTCCTGGTTAACATGTGATCAATATATTAGCATCAGAGTTCCTAATTCCTGAGCTTTATTTGCAGACAGCTTGGATGTGTTCCAGTGTTTGACCTCTAGAGGGAAGTGTTGTATTTTGTTTTTCAGTGCAGTGCAGTGATGCATTAGTTTGAGGTGAACAAATCAGTAGGAAACTAAGCTTTCTCTGGAAATTTCAGTTGACAGACTCTAAAGGAGATGCTTCTCTTAACACTCTTGATTCCACAGACCTAATCTCAACAGCTGATCTTTGTTTCTGTTTCCACTTAAGCTCCAAGCTGTCTGAGTCAGACATCCCAAATGCCAGCTGTGATCATAGACTGTGGCCATAATACTAATTTGGGCTGCGAGCCTAAAAATAAATCACAACTGATAATGGTTGATATGAATGCTGGGAGTATAATTTGTTGCTGACAACACCAAAATGTCACTGCCAAAGCACAGAAAATGGCAAGCCATGATATTATCAGGCTGAGTTAGCCTCTCGACTCATAGGAAATCTTGTGTTTGGTTTTTTTTCCCTTTTTTAAAAATATCCACTGTAGAATGAAGAACAGGAGGCAAACACAAAGCCAAAGCAGCACATTAATGGCAGTAAAATGAAGCCATATGGGTTTTTTTCTTCATTTTTTCCATACAAGCCGAAAAGGAAATTTATTTTCATGTCAAGGCTTTCCTCAGTCTACTGGAAGAACAGCAGGTTAGCTAGACAACTTCATAACACACACAGCGCATGTTTGTAAGTGTTTAATAAATAACAATATCAACAACAACATTTTAACAAAAGTTTTGCTTATGTCAGGCCTGGGTCAAATTGTATTTGTGAAATTAGTGGGTGTGACTTCTACAGTGAGTGGGATGTGCTATAAGACGGGATAATAGGCAGCAGAAAAATACTGTAAGTAGCTCCACTGTGTTATTGTGCCAAAACTCCTAGAGGCTATTGCTCTCGCTAGCTTAGCCTCAGTTTAGGATTAATACAGGTTTAAGCCTGTGCTGTCTGGAGCACAATCACACGGTCTTGTAATCCTCGCTGGAAGCTGCAGGTTAAAGTACACCTCTGGTTTAGTCTAAACCGAGATGCTGTGTCCAAGAGACATCAACTAAACACACCTGAATAAAGGCTGCTGTGAAGACTGAAAAATGGTAGAATATAATTCTGCATATAACTCAGTGTATAAGGGCAGATTAGTCTAAATCAGGGGTGTCAAACTCATTTTAGTTCAGAAGCCACATTCAGCCCAATTTGATCTGCAGTGACCAGTAAAGTCACAGCATCATAGCTGTGAATGACACAAGCAAGACAAAAAATGACAAAAGCGTGAAATGAAACGACACACAAAACAATAAAGCAAAACACAAAATGACAAAAATAAGACAAAAAACAAAACGACAAAAATGTGAGACGAACAACAAAAGTCAGACATAAAAAAGACAAAAACAAGACAAAATGACACAAAATGACAAAAGAACAGTGAACAATCTAGTATTTTACTTTATGATCAAAACAAGTTGTCATGGTCTAGAAATTATTTTAAAGTTTTACAAATCTGCAGTTAATGTCTTCGTTGTAATTTTTACTCTTTACAAAGTCGGGCCGGATTGGACCCTCTGGAGGGCCGGTTTTGGCCCGCGGGCCACATGTTGGACACCCCTGGTCTAAATCATCAAAACTGCCATCATTCATTTCAGAAACTTCACATACTAGTAGTTTATTTTTGACTTCAGAGAAAATTACTAATTAAGCGACAGACTATGGAGATCAATTAATTCCATCCATGTACACTAGTGCTGAAAAGTTTCAAAGGCAATTTCATGTTTTCCATGAAAACTCACACTTTTATCCATGTGCTAACATAATTGCACAAGGGTTTCCTAATCATCAATGAGCCTTTCAACACTATTAGCTAAAACAATGTAGCATTCTATTCTGCATTATAGGCTACTGGAGTTTTAAATCTGGTACCTGTGGCGATATCATCACGTTTGCACGGCAGTATCGATGCATTTTATGTAAACCAGCACTGATTGATTTGCAACCATAGCAATGGAGATGTATTAGACTACAGCAACAAGGTGGGAAAACCTAGGAAGCATCCAAGAAAAGTTTCTGATGCTCCAGATAAAAAGGAAACTTAGCGCTCAAAAGAAAGATTACAGTCTAAAAAAAGAAAGCGATCGATAAGCAAAAGTGTGTCGACAGTGTTTATGTAAATACTGTAACTGCCAGAAGTTAGAGACAAAAGTTCTGCATGGCAGGTTTAAATACACAAACGGAATTGCATCTGTATCAAAATTTATCAAACAAAATTCTACAAAAAGATGTCTGTGTTTATCAAAAGTGTAACTAGACTACAAACGATAAAGCGCGCGCTGTGTATTGTTTCAGCGGTATTTTGAAATTCCTTCCTGAGCACTCAGCAATCAAGCAAAATCAGATAGCTGAAACCAGTTTCCTTAATGGCCGTTTTCCGAGTCTGCATCACCTGTGGCTGTTTGGGGAGGATCTTGTAATCACCATACATCTTGTTAAGCTGCCGTTTAGCTGTGGTTCAGCTGAACTCGGGCCTGTCATTGTCAAAGTGGGAAAAGCGAAGTTTTGGAAGTGAAAGATAAAATTAAAAATTCCTCCACTTTCACGCTCCAAAGGTGTTTTACGTTGGTTACAAGTAGATCCTACATGCTCTGAATGATTAGTCTCAAGTTTTAGTAGGAATAATTTTCCTACTAAGTTAGCTTTTCAGAGCGTTTTTCAGAGCGATGACTATAAGTTGTGTTCAGTCCAGGTCTAGCTTAGCGCTTAGCTGCATTTTAAACCTTCACAAACAGAGTCTACACTGGAAAAAAATGCTCCTCTCAAAACAAGAAAAAAAAACTTATTTCAAGGAACGTCTACCTTGAAATAAGTGAAAAAATCTGCCAATAGAACAAGTGAAAAATGTCTTGGTAACATTTCTTGAAATAAGATATGATATTTAGAATATTGAGATCTTAAAATTAGATGGGAAAACTTATTTTAAGCTCTATTTTACCAGGATTGTCAATCTTAGGTGTCTTAAAATAAGCCAGACATGCTAAAAAGAAAAACAGTTTTTCACTCAAAAATAGATTTTCGCTTTCATATAACCTCCTAATTTGAGATATATTAACCCTCCTGCTGTCTTCATTTACGGGCACCAAAAAACATTGTTTCCTTGTCTGAAAAAAATCCCAAAAATCAGCAAAAAAATTCCCCAAATTTCTGAAAATTTGCAAAACCTTCAGGAAGAAAACTCCACTAGTTCCTTAAAAGTTTCCCTTAAAAGTTTAATTTTAAAAAAATCCCCCAAATTTGGGAAGAAAATCCTTGTACATATTTTCAAAAAATGAGTAAAAATCCTAAAAATATCTAAAGTGATTCCATATATATATCAGTAAAACTTCTAATATTTTCTTTAAGAACATTCGCAAAAAAATCAACCAAAATCCAGCGAAATTTGCTGGATTTTGTTTGATTTTTTAGTGAATGTTCTCAAGAAACATTTTTAACATTTCTTTTTTTCCCACCAAAAATGTTCAAAGATTTTCCAAAAATGTTGAAAATGTGAACATCAGAAGTTTCACTCTGAAAATATATTTTTTTTCCGCATTTGCAAACTTTAAAACGGGTCAATTTTGACCCGCAGGACGACACGAGGGTTAAACTTATTTTGAGTTTTCTTGTAAAATTCAACTCAAAACAAGATAATTTCAAGATTGTTTGACTTAACAATATATTTAAGATGCATTGCCTTGCTGAATTGTCACTTGTTAGGTGAATTTATCTTAAATCAAGTGGGATGGGACATTTTGACTAAAAATAAGACACATAGACTTGGTAAGATTTAGAGTTTTTTCACTGTGTTACAACCTATAGCTCAAATAGAACCCCAGCTACACCCTTGGTACTCCAAACAGTTAACAGCAAACAAACCAACTGCAGATACTCTTTGACCCAGGTCTGGTGTGTATACATGCAGTCCTGATACTTGGACATATACCAATAATTTACTTTGTGCAGAGAGTGAGAAGTCTTTGGTGAGAAGTCATGCAGACAAAGTCACAGCTGTCTGCATGTTAGCATGAGCATGTCTGTGTACGTTCTGTATCTGAGTGTGTGTGCAGATGAAGTCCTCACTGCCGCCATGACTTGCGGCTGAGCACGCACACGCAGGCCACGTTGATGCGTATGAGCCTCCACGCCACCAGGTTCTCGAACGAAGTCAGCGCTCTTACAAAAGTGTGCGAGTTGGTACAGTAGGAGTTCCAGTGTCTCGCGTCGATCCCTAAACAGCCCGAGCTGCCCGACTGAGAGCTGTGACACGTCGTCTCGAAGAAGTACTGCTTCTTGGTGACATTGTTGATGTTCACGTCCGGCAGCACTGTCACCTCGTTGCCTTTGATGTCCGTCGCCTTGGTCTTGTTGCCCACCCAGACGCTAATGCTCTCGCACACCGAGTACACCCCGCGGTGCTGAGGCTGCCCCGCTCGCCTACGGGTCCTTCTGCCGCCACCCTGAGACCCTTCCGGCTCTGCATCGGGGGGCTGGGAGCTGAAGAGCACCCTGGGCGAGAGGTAGTGGCGCTTGGTGAAGAGCTTGGGGTCCACGTTGGGGATGGAGTTGGGGGAGTTGCCTGGATCCTTCTGCTCCCCTCTGATGGTGGCCACCGTCCGGGCGCTGAACAGGAGGAACAGGACCAGCGTAGACGACCTCATGGGCACACAAGCTGAGGGTGTCAGTAAGCAGAGAAAACACTGCTGTTACGGCTGA